>NC_136264.1:140766355-140873855 GCF_964187855.1 Myxine glutinosa
TAACTGGTGATTAGCAGGGCAGAGACAATGCGTTAGTGTGGCAGACGATGCTTGTTGCTAACAGGTCGTGCAGCATTTGCTGCTATGGCACTTGACCTGTGCCTCATCAACTTAGGGTATGCCGTCCTCACAAGCCAATAATCAGGGTGAAATCTGGATCGGCGACTCTCCATTCATTTATTTGTGACTATAATTCTCAGTCTTTAAATACCTGAGTACCACAGAAGCTATCCTAGTTTTGAGGTGATATACCGTTACCTCTGCCACCGGACGGAGGTGCGTGGAAGTTATGTTGTCACCCCTGTTTGTCTGTCTCTTTGTGAACAGGTTCAGCCTGGCAGAGGTATGTGCTCTACCAAGTGCCCATTCTAGTTTTACTTCTGCGTATGGCATCAGCGCCCTGTCGCATTCAGGATCAGATTAAACAAAAAGTGCATATATGACCCCGAATGCGACATGACACACACAAACACACACATACATCTATGTTTGTTCTTTTAAAATATTCGTGTCACTCGTATAACTTTGTAAACGCCTTTAATTATAATGGTTTGTACAAAAAGTGAAATTTCATTCTGGAGCAATGGCAATGTTTCGATGGGACTTTAAGCCAGATTCAATGTTTTAATCATATTGATGTAAAATCCATGAACAGTCAGTCACTCATGAACACAGTGTCGCAAACAAACCTCACTTGTTTCCCAAAGCTGTTTGCAATGGTAATACCGGTATTTAAATTATTTACATCTTTCAACCAAGCACGTTTGGATCAACTGGTTTACTATTTAAATCTGAAACCATGGCTCAAGATGCTGGATTCTCAGATTGAAACCTCATATATATGTACCACCTTTGGAGGCCATTTTTTCCCCGCAGAGCAGGGGTTGGCCTTTTTTGGGCACCGTGGTCCCCTTTTTGAAGCAATGTTTTACAGCCGGATGCCCTTCCTGCCGCCAACCCTGTTGGTCACCTCTTGCGACACACAGGGAATTACCAGTGAACTGGTACTCGATTTGCTGACCTCAGAAGGATACTCGATTTGCTGACCTCAGAAGGATGACAGGCTGAGTCAAACCCCCTGGTGTTAATTCAGTGATCAACTGGGATTTGATCCCAGGATCCGAGGATCCCAAGCCGGCACCCTAACCGCTAAGCCAACACCAGGCTTTAGATTGAAACCTCATATGCTGGTGATTTTTATTTTGTCAACTAATATCGTCATTAATCTGAAAGTACTCTGCCTCCTTATCCTGCATGTGATGTATGTTCGAGTTCCAGCATGAGTCTAAGAGTAACAATTAAATAAATAAGTACTCTACCTTATACAACACAATGTCAGTTTGTGTGCTTGTGTGTTTGTACATATGTCTGTCCCCCTTCATAAATGTATGTTCTAAAGGCCAATCTTTTAACATGAATGTGTGTTCACTACAGTCCATTTTTGAGGATAAAATAAACTCCAAAAACATTTTCCATAAAAGAGTAATTATATGTCTCTTCTATTGGAATTGTAGACGGTGGCCTGTAAACCGAGCCTCAAGGGCGGTGTACAAAGCGTTTTTAAAAATAACAGTAAATCAAAGGCGCAGGGAGGTGAAATTCGTTGCTCGTGATGTGCAACGCACGCAGAGTAAAACGAGTGTTCATTTACATCTGTATGATGTCTAATAAATAAAGAAGATATAAGGACACCTGACACTAGGCCTAGGCTTCAGACTTCTGCACGCTCACATGGCTGCACCGTTGAATAAACTGTTCCAACCCGTCACTTTTGACGGGCTTTTTACTTGCAGTGGAATAATTCAGAAATAAATAAATATTTTTCTCTCATAAATAACGAAATAGATTCATGAAAATTATTTCCAAACTTTTTTTCTGAAGTTTTTCACTAAAGCAAGCGAAAGGTTTTACATGAAATACTGCATGGCATACCTCAAGTAATAAGTAGAATTGTCATACTTTGAATACATTTGGGTGAAAAAACTTTTTTTGTGTTTTTAAAAGTGTAATTCTTACCATCACTGATGTACATTTTTATATAGTTTTGAGAAGAAAGCACAAGTATGGTAATTGATTATCACCCTTCATTAATGACTAATTAAGCCTGGTGTTGGCTTCGCGGTTCGGGTGCCGGCTTGGGATCTTGGGATCCTGGGATCCTGGGTTCGTAATCCCGGTCGATCACTGAATTAACGCCAGGGGGGTTGACTCAGCCTGTCATTCCTTCCGAGGTCGGCAAATTGAGCACCAGTTCACTGGTAATTCCCTGTGTGTCGCAAGAGGCGACTAACAGGGTTGGTGGCAGGAAGGGCATCCGGCCTTAAAACATTGCTCAGGGTTGGTGGCAGGAAGGGCATCCGGCCTTAAAACATTGCTCAGGGTTGGTGGCAGGAAGGGCATCCGGCCTTAAAACATTGCTCAGGGTTGGTGGCAGGAAGGGCATCCGGCCTTAAAACATTGCTCAGGGTTGGTGGCAGGAAGGGCATCCGGCCTTAAAACATTGCTTCAAAAAGGGGACCACTGCGCCTGAAAAAGGACCAACCCCTGCTCTGCGGGGAAAAATGGCCTCCAAAGGTGGTTCTATTAATGACTTATTTGTATTTCCTAAGTAAAACGCTTCTGAGAATATTACACTGATCTAAATTGACACATTTTTCATGTCACTCTCATTAGCAAAGTAGCATTCTGCTGCACAAGCTCAAAGACAAATGTATTACATAACATACCACCCACAAACGCTGTCTTCCTTCGACCGACTACAAATAAATCCTTAAATATGTTTTATCATCCATCACGAATGCATGGCTCTCGCTGCGATACATGACATGAGATTATCTTATTCACCCTCCTACAGTCTGGATGGATATGAAAGCCGCATCGCCAAACTCAGTAACTCAGCTATCAATCAAAGTATTGTCGCAAATCTCGAGGGTAGGACACAACATGGTAACTCCTTGTGCTTTATCATGTCTGTGTGCACAAGGCCCAACCCAAACACTGCTGTTGGGTTAACGTTAGGGCAACATCAGCATCACATTACCATTGGCTCGACGTAACTTTGTTTATTGGCCCAACGTTGGCCATTGCCCCAAAGCTTTTATGCCACATGGCTGATGTTAGGACCAACATTGCACCAACATCCGGAATCCTTTTGCAACTGCTTCAGACTTTGCAAATGTTGGGCCAACGTCGACCGTGCAGTGAGTTAGCAAAGCACCCAAGGTGCCACTGCCACTGGTAACCCACTGCTACCTGCCGCATGGTCGGGTTGTTGGCGCCTAAACCGACACCCCGCACTGGCTTTGCTTGTGGGGAGGGTGACTGTGACACCTGGCAAAGGGCGGATGAGCTCCCATAGGGAGCCAACGGCCATCCACTAAGGAGATAGGAGATGGTGTCTCCTAAAAAAACACCTATCTGGCTTGGACTGGTTCAAGTCATACCAAAGACTTTAAAAATGGTACGTGCTGCTTCCTTGCTTGAAAGGTATAGAGCATGGACAATCCCCATCGGTTGGCATCCATGGGGAGGAGGATATTCCTCTTGAGGAAATGCCCCGCTGAGTACTGTGAGAAAAGCGGCGCCATTGTTATGACGTCACGTCACTGGTACCCAGAGTATCCCGGGAAGTGACGTTAATGACGACACTTCCCCAAGCTCAGTGGCTGTGTGAATCGTTTGTCTTGTCAGTATGCCCATTGTGTATGTGTGTGTTTTGGGTTGTGTGTGTGTGTGTGTCAGCTCTATTATAAGGCTCAGCCCAAGTTTTCAAAAAAAAATCCTATCCTGCCAAAAAATTTGGCCGAGCGAATAGATATTGTAAAAGAGTAATTTGAGAAGATGAGGTTGAAGTTGTATAAGCAATAAAAAAAACACCACGTATGTCAATGAGGCAGTCTGGAAGGTTGGAGATGGTTCCGGCATCTGCTCCAAAAAAGGAGGTCGGCGTTTCGAACCCCGGCCCAGTCATACTGAAGACTTTAACATGCATGTACATGCTACTTCCTTGCTGGACGCTCAGCATTTAAAATTACAGAACACCGAAAAAGAACTAATATGTTGGAATAGTTGGTGAGCATAACACAGGCTTCAATGAGCCTAATTTCCCCTTCCTGCATTGAATTCCTTGTCATAGAACATATATTATATGATAGTGTGGCGGACACAAAAGCCCACTGGCGTGGTGACATCATTCCGCGCACCAAGTGGGCGGTGGCCACGCCCGAGGGGTAGGCGTGGCCTCATGATATACACCGGGCGCGCAGCCCGGAGCGCGCCAGTGTTACAGTGAGCTCCTGAAATAAAGACGCTTATAAGTTACCGCTTGTCCGCTTCCTCCTTGCTCGCAAGCAGCGCGCGTAACGCCGCGCTTTACTGGTGACCCCCTCGACGTTGGATCTGCCGGAGCGATCCTTCCACACACGACGCCATTACCATGGCCAACTTCATCAAACTTCCCGAATTTTGGGAGGCTCAGGCCGAAGTCTGGTTCGTCCAGGCCGAAGCCCAATTTCAGCTTCGGCGCCTCACCGGCGATGACACGCGCTATTGCCACGTCGTCGCCTCCCTCGGGCCCGGCACGGCCGCTCGAGTTGTGTCCGTCCTTCGCCACCCACCGGACGGCCACAAGTACGAGGCACTCAAGCGGCTACTCCTAGCCACGTTCGGCCTCACGGACAACGCACGGGCCGACCGCCTCCTGGATCTCCCCGAGCTCGGTGACACGCGCCCGTCTGTCCGAATGGACCATATGCTGTCACTGTTGGGCGACGAAGCCCCCGGTTCTCTATTCCGGGCGCTTTTCCGTCGCCAACTTCCAGCGCAGGTTCGCCTCGCGTTGGCCGGGACCGGGCTAACGGAACCCCGAGCATTGGCGGCCGAGGCGGACAAGTACTTCGCCGCTTCGGACACGCAGGCGAGAGTCGGCGTGGCCGTCACGGCCCTCGTGGCTGATGCTGCTAATGCTGCTGATGCTGCTAATGCTGCTGATGCTGCTGATCCACAGCATCAGCTTATACAGCATACGCAGCATGCTGATACGCACCTCGTGACCGCCGCCACGCCCCGCCCACCGCCGCGGCGAAAACCGCCACCGCGGGGAAACCCGCCAACTCCACCGGCCTGGCGGAGCCAGCCGCGCTCCTCCAGCTCCACCACCTGGTGCTGGTTCCACGCCAAGTTCGGCCACGAAGCTCGGCAGTGTCATCCGCCATGCTCCTTCAACAGGTCGGGAAACGCCCGGGCCGGCGCTCAATAGTGGCGATGAGCGCCGGCCGTTCGAGCAGCCTGCTGTTCATAACGGACACCTTCTCCGGGCGCCGTTACCTGTGCGACACGGGAGCGCAGGTGAGTGTCGTTCCCGCCGGCACGTCAGACAAACACGCCGCGGGTGGGGGCCCCGCGCTGCTTGCCGCGAACGGGACGCCCATCCGTACGTACGGAAAACGCTGCCTCTCTCTGCGGTTCGGAGGGCAGGTTTTCCGATGGACGTTCGTCACCGCCGACGTGCCCATGGCACTGCTCGGCGCGGACTTCCTGTGCGCTAATGGGCTCCTGGTCGACGTCAAGCGCAGACGTCTTGTCCAGGCCGAGACGTTCAGCTCGCTCGCTTGTGCGTTGCCCAGCTCGGCGAGCAGCTCAACGAGCGGCTTGCCAAGCGGCTTGTCGAACGGTTCGGTTCCGGCCA
Source organism: Myxine glutinosa (assembly GCF_964187855.1). Taxonomy (NCBI): domain Eukaryota; kingdom Metazoa; phylum Chordata; class Myxini; order Myxiniformes; family Myxinidae; genus Myxine; species Myxine glutinosa. Next base: position 140,772,042 of record NC_136264.1, read on the forward strand.
CGTTGGTCTGTACGCTTCCGGCAGCGGACGCATTCACCCGCCTCCTCGCCGGCTTCCCGGCCCTCACGCGGCCCACCTTCTCGGCAGGGGCCGTCAAGCACGGGGTGGCCCATCATATCCTCACCGTCGGGCCACCGGTCTACGCCCGGGCACGCCGACTCGAGCCAACGAAGCTGGCGGTGGCAAAAGCGGCGTTCGCTACCCTGGAGCGACTCGGCATCGGTCGGCGCTCAGAGAGCGCTTGGGCGTCGCCGCTGCACATCGTGCCGAAGCCCGGCGGGGGATGGCGACCGTGCGGGGACTATCGCCGTCTCAATGACGCCACGACTCCCGACCGCTACCCCGTCCCCCACATTCAGGACTTTTCCGCCCGTTTGGCGGGCATGTCCTTCTTCTCGAAGGTGGACCTCATACGCGGCTACCATCAGGTCCCCGTCAGGCCGGAGGACGTCCCGAAGACGGCGGTCATCACGCCATTCGGACTCTTCGAGTTCCTGCGCATGCCCTTCGGTCTGAAGAATGCGGCTCAGGCGTTCCAGCGACTGATGGACAGCGTCCTGCGCGACTTGGATTTTGTCTACGTCTACCTGGACGATATCCTCGTCGCCAGCGCGTCCCGCGAAGAGCACCTACGCCACCTCCGCACGCTCTTCGAACGCCTGGGCCAGCATGGCCTGATTGTGAACCCCGCAAAGTGCCGGTTCGGCGCCGCCATAATCGATTTTCTGGGGCAACGTGTCACCAGGCACGGAGCCGTCCCCCTGCCGGCCAAGGTGGAGGCGGTGAAGGGGTTTCCGCACCCCCGCACGATCAGAGGGCTGCAGGAGTTCCTGGGCATGGTGAACTTTTACCATCGGTTCCTGCCCCATATCGCCCAGCTCCTGCGCCCCCTGCACGAAGCTCTCAGAGGTAAGCCGGGCAAAGGCGACGTTACCTGGACCGAGCAGATGGACACGGCGTTCACGGGCGCGAAGCTCGCCTTGGCTAATGCCACCATGCTCGCGCACCCGGCGCCCGATGCACCGATCGCCCTCACCACCGACGCCTCGGACTACGCGGTGGGCGCGGTGCACGAGCAATGGGTGCGTGGAGTTTGGCAACCGCTGGCGTTCTTTAGCCGGCAGCTTCGCCCGCCCGAACGCCATTACAGTACCTTCGACCACGAGTTGCTCGGGCTTCACTTGGCGGTCAGGCACTTCCGCCATCTGCTCGAGGGCCGTGCGTTCACGGCCTTCGTCGACCACAAGCCGCTGATCTTCGCGATGGGCAAGGTCACCGAGCCGTGGTCGGCCTGGCAGCAGCGTCACCTCTCGGCCGTGTCCGAGTACACGACGGACATCCGGCACGTCGCGGGGAAGGACAACCCGGTGGCGGATTGCCTTTCCCGGGCCGTCGCCCACGCAGTCCACCTCGGCATCGACTATGCCCGGATGGCAGCGGACCAGGCCGCTGACCCCGACGTCCAGGCCTTGCGGACCGCCGTCACGGGCCTCCGTGTCACCGAGGTGCCGTTCGACGGCGCAGGCGCGGCCCTCTTGTGCGACGTCTCCCTCGGGCGTCCTCGCCCCATCGTGCCCGCGGGCTGGCAGCGCCAGGTGTTTGACGCCATCCACGGCCTGTCCCACCCGGGCGCGAGGGCCTCCCAAAGGTTGATCGCCGACAAGTTCGTCTGGCATGGCCTCCGGAAGGCCGTCCGCGGCTGGGCCAGGACGTGCCTCGCGTGCCAGCGCGCCAAGGTGCACCGGCACACCCAGGCCCCGTTGGCCCCGTTCACGGTGCCGGAACGCCGGTTTGACCACGTCCACGTGGACCTGGTGGGACCTCTGCCCCCCTCGCGGGGTTTCACCCACGTCCTCACCATGGTGGACCGCACCACCCGGTGGCCGGAGGCCGTGCCCTTGGCGTCGACGACGGCGGCGGATGTCGCGCAGGCTTTCATCGCCACCTGGGTCGCCCAGTTCGGCGCCCCCTCAGACATCTCGTCCGACCGCGGCCCCCAGTTCACCTCGGAGCTCTGGGGGGCGGTCGCGCAGGGGCTCGGGGTCCGGCTGCACCGAACCACGGCCTACCACCCCCAGGCTAACGGCCTGTGTGAGCGATTTCACTGCTCATTGAAGGCCGCGCTCCGGGCCACCCTCCGCGACGGCGGCTGGGTTGACAGGCTCCCCTGGGTCCTGCTGGGCCTCCGGACGGCGCCCAAGGAGGACCTGCGCGCATCCGCGGCGGAGTTGGTCTTCGGGCAACCGCTGCGGGTGCCGGGCGAGTTCCTCCCCGACTCCACGGCACCATGGTCCGCGGCACAGCAGCGCTCCGCTCTGCAAGAGACCGCCCAGAGGTTCGCCCCGGTGCCAACGGCATGCCACGGGCACCCACCGATGCACGTCGCCCCGGAGCTTCGCACGGCGGAGTACGTCTTTGTCCGCCACGATGCCCACCGGACACCACTGCGGCCCCCGTACGACGGGCCTTTCCGCGTGCTGGAGACCGGGGCGAAGCACTTCACCCTGGACATCGGCGGTACTCCTGACCGCGTTTCTGTAGACCGCCTCAAGCCGGCCCACCTCGACGTGGACTATCCACCGCCAGTGGCCCGACCCCCGCGTCGGGGCCGCCCCCCTGCGGGCGGACCCCCGGCACCGCCCAGCCCCGCCGCCACGCCGCCCCCCGGTCCTGCTGCCAGAGGCATCCCAGATGGCATCCCTGCATCCCAGACGCCGCCAGTCGCCAGGGGGCGCTTCGGCCGGGTCATCCGTTTGCCCCGCAAACTGACCCTTCAGGTGCGTGGGGATTCTGGGGGGGCGCGTGTGGCGGACACGAAAGCACTAACGTGGTGACATCACCCCGCACACCAAGTGGGGATGGGCCACGCCAGGGAGAGAGGCGTGGCCTCACGATATACGCGGAGCGCGCAGCCCTGAGCAGCTTAGTGCTGCAGTTTGAGTACTTTGAATAAAGACTCTTTTATGAACCGCGTTGTCTGCTTGCTCTTTGCGTAAGCATTGCCGCGCGCAGCATCGCGCTTTAATAGTATCTTTATTTCTTTCCACTTCCTGTTGAGGAAATGCTCACTTCCTGTTGAGCGAATGCTCACTTCCTGTTGAGGAAATGCTCACGTCCTGTTGAGGAAATGCTCACGTCCTGTTGAGGAAATGCTCACTTGCTGTTGAGGGAATGCTCACTTCCTGTTGAGCGAATGCTCACTTGCTGTTGAGCGAATGCTCACTTGCTGTTGAGCGAATGCTCACTTCCTGTTGAGCGAATGCTCACTTCCTGTTGAGTGAATGCTCACTTGCTGTTGAGGGAATGCTCACTTCCTGTTGAGCGAATGCTCACTTGCTGTTGAGCGAATGCTCACTTGCTGTTGAGCGAATGCTCACTTCCTGTTGAGGAAATGCTCACTTCCTGTTGAGGAAATGCTCACTTGCTGTTGAGCGAATGCTCACTTTCTGTTGAGCGGATGCTCACTTCCTGTTGAGCGAATGCTCACTTCCTGTTGAGAGAATGCTCACTTGCTGTTGAGCGAATGCTCACTTCCTGTTGAGGGAATGCTCACTTCCTGTTGAGGAAATGCTCACTTGCTGTTGAGCGAATGCTCACTTTCTGTTGAGCAGATGCTCACTTCCTGTTGAGCGAATGCTCACTTCCTGTTGAGAGAATGCTCACTTCCTGTTGAGCGAATGCTCACTTGCTGTTGAGCGAATGCTCACTTCCTGTTGAGGGAATGCTCACTTCCTGTTGAGCGAATGCTCACTTGCTGTTGAGCGAATGCTCACTTGCTGTTGAGGGAATGCTCACTTCCTGTTGAGCGAATGCTCACTTGCTGTTGAGCGAATGCTCACTTGCTGTTGAGCGAATGCTCACTTCCTGTTGAGTGAATGCTCACTTGCTGTTGAGTGAATGCCAGTATCAATTAATAAACACAATTTTGGAAAAAATGTACATGCACAACACATAACGGGGCAGAGAAAAGGCGAGCTAAAAGCGAGCTTACGAGTCGATATCATGAAATGTACGTCTGCGGCTTGTGGGAAACGGCAGAACGGGTCGATTCATGCACAAACGATGCAGAAACGCTGTATCATTTCAATCCGAACAGGCCGCCAATGCTGTCAAATATGCAGTCAGGTGCAAGTGTGAACATGGCTCTCCATTTCCATGGCACAGATCCTGAAAAATCCACTTTTCATCTAAAGGCAAATCTAGCCCTGTCCGCATATAATCAGCACCTGCCAGTCCAGAGCCACGTGTCGTGCTCCCGAAGCTGCTAAAAGCGAATTGTGGTAAGTCAAGCAGTCTGGATGGTAATTTCACAGCCCACTGGCAACAACTAGCTCTGAATAGGCGGAATTCCTTCCCAAAGCTTTCTCCAGGCCTTGGGCATGGTCCGCCTCTCTTGATTGCTGTAATGGCGATGCAGAGGTTGCACGGTGCGCCACATTAATTTAACACTTTGTTAATTTTTAGCGGCACATTTGTCACACAATGGCGTTTTAATTTAGGGGAAGGCGGATGCTTACGAAGATCTCCCCTAACACTTGTTTTCACGCCAGCACGGTGTGGAAGTTATAGCCTGTGGGTCGATAGCAACATTTATTAAGAAATAAGTTGCAATTAGTGCCTCGAGTTGAAACTCCTTGAACTTATACCAGGTTAAACTGTTGTTGTGTGCAGTGCGGTGTAGTGCACAACAACAATAAATTCCTTGTGCATCTTCCATTGAATTTATACAAGTGTGTGAATATATTTGGCATTTCCATAAATAATTGCCCCCGTGAGCAAGGTGGATGTTTGGAGCAAGGTGGTGGTGGCAAGGTGGTTGTTTGGAGCAAGGTGGTGGTGGCAAGGTGGTTGTTTGGAGCAAGGTGGTGGTGGCAAGGTGGTTGTTTGGAGCAAGGTGGTGGTGGCAAGGTGGTTGTTTGGAGCAAGGTGGTGGTGGCAAGGTGGATGTTTGGAGCAAGGTGGTGGTGATGATGATGATGGAGCAAGGTGGATGTTTGGAGCAAGGTGGTGGTGGCAAGGTGGATGTTTGGAGCAAGGTGGTGGTGATGATGTGGATGTTTGGAGCAAGGTGGTGGTGATGATGATGATGGAGCAAGGTGGATGTTTGGAGCAAGGTGGTGGTGATGATGATGGAGCAGGGTAGTGGTGGCAAGGTGCATGTACGTTTGTGCCAAGGTGGATGGAGATTGTGTTTTCACCCCTGTCTGTCTGTTTGTCTGTCTGTGAGAAGGATATCTCAAAAAGTTGTGGACGGATTCGAACGAAACTTGGTGGACCGGTTGGGTGTGTCACAATGACGAATTGATTTGATTTCGGTGAAGATCCGGATCCAGATACGATAATTTTTTAAACGATTCTTCACCTTTTGGTGATAGAACCAAAAATAATATTTAGCATGAAATCTCAAAAAGTTGTGAATGAGTTCTGACAAAACTTGGTGGATGAGTTGGTTCGGTGACAAGAACAAGCGAATTCGATTTTGGTTCAGGTCCGAATCCAGTTCCTGCGTTTACTGAATTTGAAGTGACATGTCCGACCGATGTAGAACGATCAATAAAAAGACCTCAGTATGCCAGTAGTAAAGGTACAATGAGACCTTTGTGTTCACCTGATTGCACTGGCGAGGCTGGCAAATTCATCCTGAAGGAAGGCCTGCTCCATGCATGATGGAAGTATCTCGTGCAGGCATTTCACCACAACTCCAAAACGAAATACCAGGTACGAATGGAGCAATCCCGAAGCCCCCGCAATGTTAGGAAAAGGCCTGCTGCAGATTAAACCGAAGCTTCCATGTATGCAAAGTGTCCACCCTACTACCGAGCTACCTTTATTACATACGATGGGCTGCTCAGAGTAACTCTTGGGGAGCATCAGTTTGTGCCAGCCCCAAACCGCCTCCTCTCATCAAGCGTTCCGATGTGCACCTGCACTCGCGAATTGCACCATGGCCACGACCTAACTTTTCTGGAGCCATCAAATAATGAGGGTGGCCTTCCCTGACCGAACAAATTTATCAATAAACATCACGGAAAATTGCCACTCCAGCTGAGCTCCAACAATGGATAATTCCATCATGGCCGGTGGAGCATGTTACCGGCTGAAGGGCATTAACCTTCAAGAATGATTTCCTGCCAATAAGCCATTACCCTGAAAACGGCATCGCCAGGGTCATTGATGAAGCGCACGTGCCTCCGGCCCAGACAGCACTTGTGTCAGGATGCGCTCTCAGCAAAGCTTTCCTTCGTTATTGACGAGTGCTACTGATGGCTCGCACTAAATGGCAGTGATTATGTTGCAGCAGTGATTAGAATATCGATCGAGCACAGTTAAAATCCATATGAAAGCACAATTCAATAATCCTCTCGGATGTCTAATTCTTGAAAGGAAGTACCAGGAGATTACAGGTCGACACAAAGTATTTAAGTGGAGGAAAGCTTACCGACTAAGACAACAACTTACCCAGGCTTCAGATTTTTCATGCTTTTTTCTGCACCGAATGCCTTCTGGCTTCAGATTTGACAACATGGAGAAAAGGAAAGCCCTTTTAGCCCGAGTGTTGTGGCTGCATCATTAGTCACTCTGCAGTTGATGCTTTTTCGGGTCCTCACTTGATGTTTTGATGTCGGGAAACGATCCACTTTGCCAAGGACCGTTCCACTTTTATTCTCTGGCCCTCACCAAGTACTTGACTCTATTAGAGCCCGATGGCCTTATAATTGGAAGGCAAACCCAGCAAGGAGTGCTTCGCTGCTGTGTACTGTCACATGGGGCATGGCAGCTTGCAAAAGATGCACTCGCGGTGGCGAGGAGAGCAACCGTGCTTCCAAAGGAGGAACGGATGCGAAAGGAGTGATGACATTTTATAGTGCCCTCTTTGTGGCAGGTAAAATTGCAACCCAGCGTGATTTCTCTACAGGTGGCCATTTCCAACATCAGACGGAGCTTCAAGTCGGGGGTTGAAGAGAGATTGTGAAAGTATGTGCAGCACGATGTGCACATTCGGCGCTTGTGGTCTCAACAGAAATTCCGAGAAGTTCAAACATCCAAGGTCAACATCCTGTTGAAATGCTGCGCTGTACAATATTGACTCAAAATATGATCATGTCAAAAGAAGGAGGGAATAACTGGTGACAAAACTTCTTTGCCCTTGCATTTCCTGAATGGCAATATCTGGTTGAAATCTCATGAGAGTTTTTTGTGTACATCATCGAGAGCCGGAAGGATGGCCTACAGGTACCCACACTCGTCTCAAAGCTGTCAAGCCTGGGTTTGCTATAAACTGTCATCCGCATGTTTCGTAGACAGGAAGATTCATGCATGGCAGGATGTTGAACTGGGCGTCCAGTCTGCCGGAATTACTTGGTCAATGTTAAAGATCCCTCGGTTTCCTCCCTCCAGGTCTTTAAAACAGCTGTTCACCGCCATCTCTTGTCTTCCCCCATCCAAAACCTTGATCTTTTCTACCCCCGTTAATTCACCCCAGATCCACCTTTTTGAAATTCCGACTTCTTTCCTGGAAGTCCTTGCAGTGTCCATGTGTTTTATATATCTCCCACCCCCGCCCCGCCCCCCTTCCCGTGCCTCCTCCCACCCAAGCCCTCTCCCTCCCACAGATCTCCCGATGTCCCTGTTCTCAAATGTTATACTTGTGTGCTTCCCTCTCTCTCCCCATCTTGTCTCCCGCTCCCTTTATCTTATGTTTTATGTGTCAGTTTGCCTTTTTGTGATTAATGTTAGCTCTTACACGAGCCTCGATATTGTACACAAAAAAAAAAAATCCTTGATGAATTGGCGGCCCCCTGGATAAATTCTAAATTCCTGCACTAACTACTGCTGGGAAGCCAATGGCAAACCACCCAGTACAACCCATGCCAAGAAACGGCTTTGGGAGCACGGACGTTCTGTAACAGCGCATAGAATGTCCGAATCAAAATACTGGACATGATTGAGGCTTGTGGAAGAGCTACAGCAGAATGAGAAAGGAGAGACACCAAGAGCAGAGCAGAAGTGAGAGTGAGATCAAGAGAAGGAGGAAAAGAACACGTGGGGGTGAACAAGCTACACACAATCTGAATGATACACAGCAAGAAGAAGAAGGAGAGGAACGTGCGGATGGAACAGAAAAGGAACAAGCCAACATTTAACAACTAACAAATGAAAAGAGATGAGGGAGACGAGGGAAAATCACAATAACTGGGAAAAATGGAGCTTGATAATGGGGAAATTTGAGTAGAAGAGATCATGACTATGGATGAGGGAAGTTGGTTCCACAGACTAGAGAAAAAAGGACCAAATGAATGGAGGTGAGCAGTGGATTTTAACAAGAGCAGGGCTTGGGGATGTAGCCAAGAGAGGGCAGAGGGTGCAAGACCAAAATGGAAGATGTAGAATACAGAAAGGCCACCATCCTATCTGCAATGTGGGAGTAACAGGCCGAAACACTCAGCTTCATCCCAGGAGATGCCAAATTATTCTGAGGGCCTTATATTCCACGGCATCCAGAAGGGGAAAGTGTGAGGCAGGGGCGCCAGCCCAAAGGGGAGAGCAATACTCCATCAATTCCTTTCTTGCCAATAAGAAGAAACTTGGAGTTTGCTTTCTTAATTTACAGTATTTTTTTGCAGCAAAAGACTAGAAATGGGAACATTGTGTTTTTAGCATATCTGCTCATATTGGGCTGAGACTAAAACTTTTTCACTGCAACTGCATCATCACAAAACCATCAGCAAGTTTTGCTTTCAACTTCTACTGGACAATTCCATGGTCATGATCCACAGTTGTAATAGAAATAGATTCACCAGCTTTCAAATAAACTCCAGCAGCAAGCGTGCATGGACAAGGAAGCAAAGTTTCATTGTATACGCTCTTTTTTTCTTTTTTTTATGCCTCCTCCCCCCCCCCCCCCCACCCCCCCAAAGATGGCTGGAGGTATTCTGTTTTTGGGTTGGCTGTGCGTCCGTCCGTCCGTTCGGGCTAAACCTAGTTTTCTTAGCAACCACATGGCCGATTGAGAAGAACCTTTCAGGGTAGGAGCGACAGCCATGTGGAATGTTTTTTTATGATAATTGTGATGTCATAAGTCACGTTGCATGGCAACCATGTTGGATTAAATGCAAATAAAAAAAAAATTATTTCTCGGAAATCGCTGAATGGAAAAATTTGAAACTTGGCGCATTGTCAAGTACTCCCAATGGGGAACGAAATTATAATAATGATGAGAAGTGGTATACCAGCCATAAATTTTTTTTTTTTTTTTGTTTTGTATACAGAATCGAGGCTCGTGAAAGAGCTAACATTTATCAAACAAACAAATCAAACAAACAAGCAAACAAAGTATATAAAAAGGGGAGCGGTAGACAAGATGGGGAGAGAAGGGGAGGAAGCACACAAACACAACATTTGAGAGCAGGGACATCGGGAGATGTGTGGGAGGGAGAGGGCTTGGGGGGAGGCAGGATAGGTATAAAACGCAAAGACACCAAGGACTTCCAGGAAAGAAGTTGGTATTTCAAAAAGTGGATTTGGGGTGAAATTAGCAGGGGTAGAAAAGATCAAGGTTTTGGATTGGGGAAGATAAGAGATGGTGGTGAACAGCTGTTTTAAAGACCTGGAGGGAGGAGTGGGATTGAAGAGAGTGAGGGAGTTTGTTCCAGAGGCGGGAGAAAAGAGGAGTGAAGGTGAGCAGAGAGTCTTGATTTTGGCAGTTTAACCATAAGAGGGTTGCAGGCAGATCTTGTGCGACCTGTAGGAATATTTGGGGGACAGAGCCCAGAGAGAGCTGGGGGGGGGGGGGCAAGGCCGGAGAGGAGTCGGTAGAAGACGGAAAGACCACCAACCTGCCTGCGGTGAGTGAGTGAGAGGCCCTCGGAGATCGCGGGAGATTCCAATGATTCTGAATGCTTTGGTTTCAACAGCGTGAAGACGAGCTAGGTGTGAGGCAGGAGCACCAGCCCAGAGGGGACAGCAGTACTCCATTGAGCTGCGGATGAAAGCCTTGTATGTGGTGAGGAGCTCAGGTGTGCCAAGGAAGGACTTCGCACGACGGAGGATGCCCAGTCGGCGACTGGCTTTGGAGGCCAGCTTGGAAATGTGGTTTTCCCCGGAAAGATCATGGCAGATAGTGAGACCCAAAAGCTTGAGTGACAGAACTTCTTGGAGAGGATTATTCAGAAAGTAGATGGGAGGGTTGTCCAGTCGGGCTTTTCAGAGAGACATCGTAAGAGTGTGAGATTTGTCAGGATTGAAAGACATGTTCCACTTGTTTGCCCAGTCTGTGATTTTGTCCAGGTCTGCAGAGAGTGAGGAGGCTGCAGACTGCCGATCTGAGGGATGAGGAATGGAGCGGCAGAGAGTGGAGTCATCAGCAAAGAGAAAGAGAGGATTTTCAAGAGAGTCAGAGAGATCATTTATGAAGACCAGAAAAAGCACTGGGCCCAGAACACTGCCTTGGGGAACTCCAGCCTGAACAGGAAGAGGAGATTAGAGAAACACATTCAGGGCCACACGTTGACTACGACTAGAGAGGAAGTCCGCCAGCCATGCGTGGAGATTTCCATGGATACCAAAGGAGGAGAGTTTGGTGAGCAGAGCGGGGTGCCAGACCGTATCGAAGGCACGTGATATGTCGAGGGAGACAGCTCTAATTTCCTGTTTGGCATTGAGGACCTCCATCTATTGTTGAGACAGCAGAAGCAGCATGTCCAGAGTAGAGTGACCTGGTCTGAAACCAAATTGATGATCAGAGATCAAGCCATTGGAGAAGAGGAAAGATTTCATATCCGAAGCAATGATGGATTCCATGACTTTGCTGATAATTGGGAGAAGGCTTTTTTTTTCGTTTTTTTTGTTTACTGAATCGAGGCTCGTGGAAGAGCTAACATTTATTTCACAAACAAATCAACCAGACAAACAAAATATACAAAAGAGGGAGCGGAGGACAAGATGGGGAGAGAAGGGGAAGCACACAACCACAACATTTGAGAGCAGGGAGAAGTGTGGGAGGGAGAGGGCTTGGGGGGAGGAGGCGTGGGAAGGGGGGGGGGGGGGGAGAGGTATAAAACACAAGGGGACCGAAATTAGCGGGGGTAGAAAAGATCAAGGTTTTGGATGGGGGAGGATAAGAGATGGTGGTGAACAGCTGTTTTAAAGACCTGGAGGGTGGAGTGGGATTGAAGAGAGTGAGGGAGTTTGTTCCAGAGGCGGGAGAAAAGAGGAATGAAGGAGTGAAGGTGAGCAGAAAGTCTTGATTTTGGCAGTTTAACCATAAGAGGGTTGCAGGCAGATCTTGTGCGACCTGTAGGAATATTTAGGGGACAGAGCCCAGAGAGAGCTGGGGGGGGCAAGGCCAGAGAGGAGTCGGTAGAAGACGGAAAGTCCACCAACCTGCCTGCGGTGAGTGAGTGAAAGGCCCTTGGAGTTAGCTTCATCGCGGGAGATTCCAATGATTCTGAACGCTTTGGTTTCAACAGCGTGAAGACGAGCTAGGTGTGAGGCAGGAGCACCAGACCAGAGGGGAGAGCAGTATTCCATAGAGCTGCGGATGAAAGCCTTGTATGTGGTGAGGAGCTCAGGTGTGCCAAGGAAGGACTTCGCACGACGGAGGATGCCCAGTCGGCGACTGGCTTTGGAGGCCAGATTTGAAATGTGGTTTTCCCAGGAAAGATCATGGCAAATAGTGAGACCCAAAAGCTTGAGTGACAGAACTTCTTGGAGAAGATTATTCAGAAAGTGGATGGGAGGGTTGTCCAGTCGGTCTTTTCGGAGAGACATTGTAAGAGTGTGAGATTTATCAGGATTGAAAGACATGTTCCACTTGTTTGCCCAGTCTGTGATTTTGTCCAGGTCTGCAGAGAGTGAGGAGGCTGCAGACTGCCAATCTGAGGGATGAGGAATGGAGCGACAGAGAGTAGAGTCGTCAGCAAAGAGATAGAGAGGATTTTCAAGAGAGTCAGAGAGATCATTGATGAAGACCAGAAAAAGCACAGGGCCCAGAACACTACCTTGGGGAACTCCAGCCTGAACAGGAAGAGGAGATGAGAGAAACCCATTCAGGGCCACACGTTGACTATGACCAGAGAGGAAGTCCGCCAGCCATGCGTGGAGATTTCCATGGATACCAAAGGAGGAGAGTTTGGTGAGCAGAGCAGGGTGCCAGACCGTATCGAAGGCACGTGAAATGTCAAGGGAGACAGCTCTAATTTCCTGTTTGGCGTTGAGGACCTCCATCCATTGTTGAGAAAGCAGAAGCAGCATGTCCAGAGTAGAGTGACCAGGTCTGAAACCAAATTGATGATCAGAGATCAAGCTATTGGAGAAGAGGAAAGATTTCATATCTGAAGCAATGATGGATTCCATGACTTTGCTGATAATTGGGAGAAGGCTGATTGGTCTGTAGTTGCTAGGATCTGTTTTTGCACCTTTTTTGTGCAAAGCGGTGATGTTGGCTGATTTCCAAGCAGATGGCAGATGACCTTGAGCAAAAGAGAGGGTGAAGAGAACAGAAAGAGGGAGTGAAAGAGCGGAATAACATGATTTTAGGACCCGTGGGCTGATGCCGTCAGGACCAGTTGCAGAATCAGAGTCGAGGGTTGACAGAAACTTTTCCACCTTGTCAGGAGGAAAGGACACAGAGTCCAGGAGCAGCTGGGTACGACTGGGTACGGTGGGTACAGAGAGGGATGGGTTTGGGACACAAGATTTAGAGGCAAACACAGAGTTGAGGCATTCAGCTTTTTCACGTGCGGAGTCAGCCGTTAAGCCGTTTGAGGTGAGGGAGGGGATGGAGGGGGAACAAACACCAGAAACAGATTTGACCAGACGCCACCAGGATTTGGAAGAGGGAGACAGATAAGAGAGTTCGGTCTTGAGAACGGTGAGATATTGTTTCCTGGCTCTCCTGAGGGTGGACACACACTTGTTTCAGGCTTTGTGAAAGGAAATGAGATTTCCTTCCGTTGGATTTGCTTTCCAGGAGACGAAAGCAAGTTGTTTCAGGGCAACAGCCTCACCACAAGATTCCATGTACCATGGACGGGAGGAAGGGTATGACAACTGAAGACGAGATGGGATAAATCTGTGCATGAGAGAGAGCAATTTACTTTGAAAGAATTCCCAGGATGAGTTGATGTCAGAGGCTGTAGAGATGGGAGATCAGTCCAGATGATTGATGGCTGCTTGAAGACCGTGCCAGTTGGCCTGAGTGAAATGCCAGACTCGTCGACGCTGAGGAGGCTCTCTGAGAATGGTCAGAGAGATGTCCACTTTGACAAGCACATGATCAGATGAGCCGATTGGAGCAGAAGAAGAGCAGCAGACATTTTCAGGGAAGTTAGTCATAACCAAGTCCAGAAGAGAAGATGCTCCGTTGACTGAGATCCGGGTCGGGAAATTGACAGATTGTGTCAGTCCCAGTGAGTCGCAGAAGTCCTTTGCTGAAGAGCCATGGCTGGTGAGAGAGGTACCCACACCCAGCCAACTGGCATGGTGACAATTGAAATCACCACATATGAGGAAGAGAGAGTTGGGATGGGTAGATAGAAGTTGGTCCATATTATCAGATAGCGAGATGTAGATGGAGTCATCACTGTTTGGTGGATGGTACAACACACATATGAACAAAAGGTGGGAGCGAAGGGGAAGCCGTAGCCAAAGGTATTCCTGGGGGTGAGGTGGAGAGAGGGCAGTGGAGGGCGAGTGAGGAAGAGAGTTTTTTTATAAAGATAGCAACCCCACCTCCAGGACGAGGCTCAGGTCTATCATACCGGAGGAGGGAGTAACCTGGGAGAGATACCAAGGCATCAGAGACATCATGAAGGAGGAAAGTTTCTGTTAAGCAGATCACATCTGGTTTGTCAGAAGCAACCTGTATGGAGAGATCAGTCAAGTTTGAGCGAAGGCCCCGGATGTTTGAGGTCCATACCGTTAATGAAGAGGAAGGGGGAGCATCGGGTACAGAACAGGCGGGGGAGGGGGAGAGTAGGGTAAGATGTGGAAGAGGAAGAGGTAGGGAGAGCTGTTGAAGGTGTGTCAGAGATTTCAGAGATTTCAGAATGGCTTGGAGAAAGGGAAGAATGGGGCGGACAAAAGGTTTGATGGAGATTGGGTGAGGCACAGTGAGGTGTTATTTGAGGAGGGGGAAGAGCGAGGCAGAAGGTTGGGGGAGATGAAGGTGAAAGTTGGAAGGGGGAAGAAGCAGGGAGGATGCTTTGAGGAGGAGGGGTGAGAGGGGAGTCTAGGAGGGGAGGAGCGAGGGAGAGTCTCGGAGGGGAGGGGTGTGGGGGGAGTTTAGGAGGGAGGGGAGGGAAGGGGCAAGGGGGGAGATTTGAAAGGGATGGGTGATGGGGAGGATTTGGAGGGGTGGGGGGGTGATGTGGAAGTTTTGGAGGGGAGGGGGGATGGGTAAGTTTTGGAGGGAAGGGGGGATGGGGAAGATTTGGAGGGGAGGGGTGACATTGGATTTTGAAAAGTGTACGATTCATGGGAAACGAACATTTTTTGCAAAATGAGTTTGAGACCTTCGAGTCAAAAATACGTTTGAAGAAGCTGAAGGAGGGGTGGAGTTCTGGAGAGTTTAGGGAATGTAGAAAAGCGGAACTGTAAGAGATGGTATTATTATTATTTTTTGGAATGAATAGATTTGGTGAGCAAGACGAAAGCATCCTTTTGTAGGAGAAGAAGAAAAAGGTGTTATAATATATGAGAGAAAATAGTTGTTCAGGGGAGAGATTATACATTTCTAACCACATGATCGCATGATCGCGAACAACGTGAACGAAGAACGAACGAACAAGTAAGAACAACAAATAAACGAATAAGACCTGAGAAGGAAATATTTTTTGGGGTTTTTTTTTTTTGGAGTGGAGATATTAAACAAGGAGGTATGGGGTGAACGACTGGGACGAAACAGAGAACGAAAATAATTGCAGCGCATTCGACGAACCACTGAGAGAAAAACAAAACCACAAGGTCGGAGACGGTACGGTAGCCTAAGCCTACGAGTACTAGGCCTCAGAATCCTCGATACACATTAACCGACGATTGTGTTTACATGTACGAAAAATTAGCACCGAAAATTTTCCTAAAGATACGCTAGAGGTACACACACCGAAAGATAGATACAGTCTCGACAAAAACACAATTGTGAAAGATTACTTAGCTTCGAAAGCGTGAGCGCATGGAACAGCTTCGAAAAGACGTCACCTCGCCGAGATCTCGCGAGATCTGTCGCGAGATCTGTCGAGGCTGATTGGTCTGTAGTTGCTAGGATCTGTTTTTGCACCTTTTTTCTGTAAAGCGGTGATGTTGGCTGATTTCCAAGCAGATGGCAGATGACCTTGAGCAAAAGAGAGGGTGAAGAGAACAGAGAGAGGGAGTGAAAGAGCGGAAGAACAGGAACGGAACGTGGTTTGGCAGCCATATTAACTTGAAAACCGATATTTTTCCGAAAACCGAAAACCGATTCACCAATCGATGTGAAACCTGTCATGTCTGGTAAAAGTGTGATACTTGAAAACAGCTGAAGGGATGTAAACCAAACTTGTTTATTTTAGGACAGTGAACGAGGGCATCTACCCGTTGTCACGGGCATGGACTATGTGGAGGCATATTGGGGACACAGCCGCATTGCTCTAGTTTGTATATAGGTGAAATCAGATGTATAAATATAAAGTCAAGGTAAGGTGAATATCAAGTCTGAAGACTGAAGTATAAAGTCAAGGTGCATAAAACAGCTAGACACAGAATGGGTCACAACGCAACAGGACAAAAGGAACAGCAGACGGAGAGAGGGGGAAACGCCCAAAGCAGGACACAGGGGCAAATTAGACAGAGACGGACAAACAATGGATGCAGGTACGACGAATGAGGGGTAACGGAAGACGCAGGGGAAGGAGCAAACTCTCAGGAAGGAAAAACTGGAAAAGTGTGGGGGTGATCCATAGATTTAGCTTCATTGCTTTGGATTCCAATGACCATGAAGTCCTTGGTTTCCATGGTGTGGAAATGGAATTAGCAACTACATATACAACGCACCTACGAAGTAAGGTGAGTAAGGTGAGCAACACACTTCCTGGGTACGATGGCAGGTTCTTTTTTCCATCTTCACCAAAAGTGACTCAGCTCAAGGTTGATCTGCATCTATCTATAATTCCAGTAATCTCTGTTTGTTTGTTTGTACGTTTGTACGTTTGTACGTTTGTACGTTTGTACGTTTGTTTGTCTGTGACCGCTGTTTCTCGACAACTACCGGTCCGATATACTTGAAACTTGCCAGGTATATTGCTGGGGACCCGAGGATGTGCCTTTTCAAGGTTTTAAATTAATCGGACAAGTACTTACCGAGCTATGGCGATTTAGCCGTTCGCCGTTCGCTTTGGCTTTGCGAATGGACCAAACCATTCATGTAAATAGAGGGGGGGGGGGGTGTTCTGTGGTCGTTCGCTTTGGCTTTGCGAATGGACCAAACCATTCATGTAAATAGAGGGGGGGGGTTCTGTGGTCGTTCGCTTTGGCTTTGCGAATGGACCAAACCATTCATGTAAATAGAGGGGGGGGTTCTGTGGTCGTTGCGAATGGACCAAACCATTCATGTAAATAGAGGGAGGGGGTTCTGTGGTCGTTACTGCCACGTGGTTTCAAAGTTTTTTTTTGTTGTTGTTGTTTGCACGCATGTTTTTTTGCACCCACGTACGGGCACGCCCTAGGATGTTTACACACACACACCCCTACACAAATTTTTTTTTTTTTTTTTTTTGGCAAGGAACGGGCACCCACGTACGGGCACGTCCTAGCTTATATATAGTACGGGCATGCCCTAGTATATATAAAATCAGGAATTGCATATCCAATAAATCCAGGTTTGCTGATAATGACAGCGTTAAACTGGTCGCCTTTCAAATATGCAAACATCATCGAGCTCTGTAATTCACTACCTGTATGCAACATGCTTCCCATTTATCCTACAATCTACTCTGCCTTAAGAGGAATGTCAATGAATACTTCCTACATCTTTGAGGTCTGATCCATTTTCCCGACCTCTGCTACTTCCTGTGTCCTGGATGTTTTCTTGTTATTTTTTATTTATTTATTTTTATTTTGTTTTGCTTTATCCTTATATTTTTCTTAGCTTCTCTTAGCCCCTTACCGAGAGTGGCTTTTGCCTTGTCTGGGGCGATCTGCATGAAAATTTTTTAAATCTCGATCTAAAAAAGCAATCAGAATGAAACGTAGTGTTCAATAAAATGGCATTGTTAGAATGTGGACCCAGAAAGACACCAAACACCTCTCAGCCTCCCAATCACCCACCTCACCCTTAAACCCACTCCACCTCACCCTCCCAATCACCCACCTCACCCTTAAACCCACCCTACCTCACCCTCCCAATCACCCCACCTTACCTTTCAACCCACCCCACCTCATCCTCCCAATCAACCCACCTCACCCTCACAATCGCCCACCTCACCCTCCCAATCACCCCACTTCACCGTCCCAATCAACCCACCTCACCCTCACAATCACCCCACTTCACCGTCCCAATCAAGCCACCCCACCTCAACCTCCCAATCACCACACCTCACCCTCACAATCACCCCACCTCACCCTCCGAATCACCCACCTCACCCTCACAATCACTGCACCTCACCCTCCCAATCACCCCACCTCACCTTTCAACTCACCCCACCTCATCCTCCCAATCAACCCACCTCACCCTCACAATCGCCCACCTCACCCTCCCAATCACCCCACTTCACCGTCCCAATCAACCCACCCCACCCTCACAATCACCCCCACTTCACCGTCCCAATCAACCCACCCCACCTCAACCTCCCAATCACCACACCTCACCCTCACAATCACCCCACCCTCCGAATCACCCCCACCTCACCCTCACAATCACCCCACCTTACCCTCCCAATCACCCCACCTCACCCTCACAATCACCACACCTCACCCTCCGAATCACCCCACTTCACCATCCCAATCAACCCACCTCACCTTCACAAACACCCCATTTCACCCTCCCAATCACCCCACCTCACCCTCACAATCACCCCACCTTACCCTCCCAATCACCCCACCTCACCCTCACAATCACCACACCGCACCCTCCGAATCACCCCACTTCACCATCCCAATCAACCCACCTCACCTTCACAAACACCCCATTTCACCCTCCCAATCACCCCACCTCACCCTCACAATCACCCCACCTTACCCTCCCAATCACCCCACCTCACCCTCACAATCACCACACCGCACCCTCCGAATCACCCCACTTCACCATCCCAATCACCACACCTCACCCTCACAATCACCCCACCCTCCGAATCACCCCCACCTCACCCTCACAATCACCCCACCTTACCCTCCCAATCACCCCACCTCACCCTCACAATCACCACACCTCACCCTCCGAATCACCCCACTTCACCATCCCAATCAACCCACCTCACCTTCACAAACACCCCATTTCACCCTCCCAATCACCCCACCTCACCCTCACAATCACCCCACTTCACCATCCCAATCAACCCACCTCACCTTCACAAACACCCCATTTCACCCTCCCAATCAACCCACCCCACCTCAACCTCCCAATCACCCCACCTCACCCTCACGATCGCCCCACCTCACCCTCCCAATCACCCCACCTCACCCTCCCAATCACCCCACCTCACCCTCACAATTACTGTACCTCACCCTCCGAATCACCCCACTTCACCATCCCAATCAACCCACCTCACCCTCACAAACACCCCACTTCGCCGTCCCAATCAACCCACCCCACCTCAACCTCCCAAAAACCCCACCTCACCCTCACGATCGCCCCACCTCACCCTCCCAATCACCCCACCTCACCCTCCCAATCACCCCACCTCACCCTCCCAATCAACCCCCACTTCACCGTCCCAATCAACCCACCCCACCTCAACCTCCCAATCACCACACCTCACCCTCACAATCACCCCACCCTCCGAATCACCCCCACCTCACCCTCACAATCACCCCACCTTACCCTCCCAATCACCCCACCTCACCCTCACAATCACCACACCTCACCCTCCGAATCACCCCACTTCACCATCCCAATCAACCCACCTCACCTTCACAAACACCCCACTTCACCGTCCCAATCAACCCACCCCACCTCAACCTCCCAATCACCCCACCTCACCCTCACGATCGCCCCACCTCACCCTCCCAATCACCCCACCTCACCCTCCCAATCACCCCACCTCACCCTCACAATTACTGTACCTCACCCTCCGAATCACCCCACTTCACCATCCCAATCAACCCACCTCACCCTCACAAACACCCCACTTCACCGTCCCAATCAACCCACCCCACCTCAACCTCCCAATCACCCCACCTCACCCTCACGATCGCCCCACCTCACCCTCCCAATCACCCCACCTCACCCTCCCAATCACCCCACCTCACCCTCCCAATCACCACACCTCACCCTCACAATTACTGTACCTCACCCTCCGAATCACCCCACTTCACCATCCCAATCAACCCACCTCACCCTCACAAACACCCCACTTCACCGTCCCAATCAACCCACCCCACCTCAACCTCCCAATCACCCCACCTCACCCTCACGATCGCCCCACCTCACCCTCACGATCGCCCCACCTCACCCTCCCAATCACCCCACCTCACCCTCACAATTACTGTACCTCACCCTCCGAATCACCCCACTTCACCATCACAATCACCCCACCTCACCCTCCGAATCACCCCCACCTCACCCTCACAATCACCCCACCTCACCCTCCCAATCACCCCACCTCACCCTCCCAATCACCCCACCTCACCCTCACGATCGCCCCACCTCACCCTCACAATTACTGTACCTCACCCTCCGAATCACCCCACTTCACCATCACAATCACCCCACCTCACCCTCCGAATCACCCCCACCTCACCCTCACAATCACCCCACCTCACCCTCCCAATCACCCCACCTCACCCTCCCAATCACCCCACCTCACCCTCCCAATCACCCCACCTCACCCTCACAATTACTGCACCTCACCCTCTCAAACAACCCATCTCACCCTTCAACCCAGCCCATTCGTTCACGTTCACTGTTGCACATGGACAGAGCAGAAACACAATACCTGGCAGAAATATAACCTGTCGAATTGTTATCCAATGTATTCTTGAAGCTCAAATAACCGAATCAGCCAACAATTCGAGTTTAATAATAATCTGTCATTTTGGACAAGTGTCACAACGAAACACCCATTTGATAATTTGCCAGGCGAACGTCGGCCCATCGTTCTGTGTGCCAACTTGATTTTTGATGCAACGAAAGTAGATCTGATTTCATGGCAATGAAGTGTATCGGAGACATTTAAACAATTCCTGTTTTCCATCCCAGGGCTCAAGGGAAGTGCAGGATGCCTGGCTTTATTAACTGCAAATGAAGCATTGGAAGTGCCAAGGCTGACGAGCATCGAGCAAGTGGTCGCTTTACTATTTAAAAGGTTCAACTGAAATTACTTACATTTTATTCTTTCCAATAAATAATGCAATGTCCTCTAAAGTCTAAATTACAACATTCTCGGACGTTTGCATTCTAGGACTGGCAGGATAGGGTGAGGTGCGTATATACTCGCATATATAAGCTGTCTAGACTGGGTTCGAATCCCGACCCAGCTATAAACTGCCATCCTGGTGTTGCACAGCTTGGGTGATTCATCAATGTGTGTACCCTCTCTCGGATGGACGTTAACCTTGAAATACATGTGCTGGCATTAGTTGGTGGGTGTTAAAGATCCCAGGATGTCCTTTGCGAAGAATAGATGAGGTATCCCCGACACCATGAACAAATTCAAAAATTTCTGCCTTGACCCTACTCAAACGTCAAACATGGCCAGTCGGTTCGTGAAAACCTTGGCTCAAGCTTCCCCCGGCCAATCCCCCTAGAACGTGGGAATATTTGTGTCCGTTAAGTAATTGAAGATACACGTTTCCATCCGGTCATCTTTTCATCACTCTTTTCACTCCATTAAACAAACATTGTCGGTCGAAATACAGAGGTGTTAAACTGACGTTGCACACACAGCCTGCTCATTTATTACCCTTTCATAAATCTATTGTAACAAATCGATTGATGCAGAGAGATTCATATAGAACTATGAAGGTGAATATGCATCCAATGGAGCCACTTACAATTGTTTAATACTAGGGCATTGCCCGTACTATATCTATATCTAAAATTATATCCCCCCCCTCTATTTACATGAAATGGTTTGGTCCAAAGCGAACGGCTTGCGAGTGGTGACAATCCCCCCCCTCTATTTACATGCAATGGTTCGGTCCAAAGCGAACGGCTTCCGGAGTTTGGTAAAGAAATCGCCATCGCGTACACAAACGCGCAGGAAAGCGAATGAATCGCAAATTCGTTTTTATCAGTTGTAAAACATAGTTTAACGCCAACATAGTTTGCAAACGTGAAATAAATGAATACGCTCTCAAATGTGCCATCCGAGGCAGAGTGTGCCCGCCACGTTCGGCAAACGCGATCGTTCGCTGCTCTGTGATTGGTTGAAGCGTTTTTTGGACATATCTCGGTAAGTAATTGTCCGATTAATTTCAAACCTTGAAAAGGCACATCCTCGGGTCCCCAGCAATATACCTGGCAAGTTTCAAGTATATCGGACCGGTAGTTGTCGAGAAATCGTTGTCGCATACAAACACACAGACAGACACACACACACACAGAGATTACTGGAATTATAGATAGAAGATGTAAAACCCAACAACACAACATCCTTTGTTTATTAGCAAGAATGACCGCACTGTGGTTACAACCTGTGACAAAATCCGGCAACCGGCTGATTGACAAACACACATTTAATGTCTTGTTAAAAGATGAACAGCATGATTGGAAAACACATTTAATGTGCTATTAAAAGATGAACAGCATGATTGAGAAACACACATTTAATGTCTTGTTAAAAGATGAGCAGCATGATTGGAAAACACACATTTAATGTGCTATTAAAAGATGAACAGCGTGATTGAGAAAGACACATTTAATGTCTTGTTAAAAGATGACAGCGTGATTGGAAAACACACATTTAATGTGCTATTAAAACATGAACAGCATGATTGAGAAACACACATTTAATGTCTTGTTAAAAGATGAGCAGCATGATTGGAAAACACACATTTAATGTGCTATTAAAAGATGAACAGCATGATTGAGAAACACACATTTAATGTCTTGTTAAAAGATGAACAGCATGATTCGAAAACACATTTAATGTGCTATTAAAAGATGAACAGCGTGATTGAGAAAGACACATTTAATGTCTTGTTAAAAGATGAACAGCGTGATTGGAAATTGGAATTGGCCTTTATGTCCAATAAATTGGTGCATTCATTGGCCTTTATGTCCAATAAATTGGTGCATTCATTGGCCTTTATGTCGAATAAATTTATGCATTCATTGGCCTTTATGTCCAATAAATTGGTGCATTCATTGGCCTTTATGTCCAATAAATTGGTGCATTCATTGACCTTTATGTCCAATAAATTGGTGCATTCATTGGCCTTTATGTCCAATAAATTGGTGCATTCATTGACCTTTATGTCCAATAAATTGGTGCATTCATTGGCCTTTATGTCCAATAAATTGGTGCATTCATTGGCCTTTATGTCCAATAAATTGGTGCATTCATTGGCTTTTATGTCCTGTGTGTGTTCCATTTCAGGATAATGCACAATGATGAACACCTGTCAAGCTTGTGCATGTGGTGGAAAGACAGAATGAATGAGATGTAATCACACAGAGCTTCTCAGGCAAACAGAGGTTATAAATCCTTCCAAGACAAGCACAGGTAAGTTGTGATAAGCAGTCGGTGGGTTGCATGAGATAGCATATGGCATCATTGCATGATGTACATGTTGAACTGATGTGACTGTAGAAAAAGTTGGATTTGTTTTCAATTTGAGTTTCCTCACAAGGGAACTTCAACAATGGGGGGAGACCATTGGGCTCATCAAGACCTGCACAATGGTTGCCAAACCTTGTTCCATCCAATAAATGCTGAGCGACAAGCAAGGAAGCAACATGTATAATTTTTAGTCTTTAGCATGACTCAGCCACGTTTTTGAACCGCAAACCTTCCAGATTCAGTAGATACACTAACCGTGAAGCCACTGAGTCTGTTTTCTTCAAACACACACACACAACAACTTGCTAATGTTGCCTGGAATGGTTTGACATTTATGGTCAACCATCCCATATAGTAGCTAACATTCTTATTGGGCATTTCATAAATAAAAGGGCATATATGGTTATGTTATGATTCAAGTGTGTTATCCTTCTGGTGTGGATTTCAAATCAACAATGTCCAAGATTTGTTTTATGGAAACTTTTACAAAACTATGTGGAATACAGTACTTTTGAAATGACAATCTGCCCCAGATTGCTCAGCGCACATGTCTGGTAGTTCATCCGGGTGGCCGTGGATGTATTTCATGCTTGCCAGATAAGGATTGTAGCATGGAACGACTGAAAAAACTTTTAAAGAAGCCAAAAATACTTGCAAAAGTACCTGAGAGAAAAGGGTGTGCCTCCACGCAGTGAAAGATTTGGAGAACTTCCTGATCAATTCGTCCAAAAAATTAATATTTTCAAAGGCCGAGGGTTCATAGACTGGCACGTTCTAACCAAACCTTCGTGGTTGTTTACACCGATGGGAAGGTCATGTCTGGTGCTTGTCAACACACAGGGTAAGTTAAAATTATGATATTTACTATTAATCATGTCTGGGAGAAGGCACAGAGGAGGGGGAGTTGGGAGTGAGAGCTGTGAGGGCTGTTACAATTATATATGTATATATACAGTCACGTAAAAAAGTAAGTACACCCCATGTAAAGTTTTGACTTTTTCAACATATTTCAACATACAGCTATTTGATCTTCATTTCAACAATATTGATAGATAAAGGTGATATAATATAACAAAATATCATGAAACATTTACATTTTGTAATTTGTATAATTTTAATTTAATTAAAATATCTAAATTGTATAATTGCCATTGTATAATTTAAAAAAACATAAATGCAAATTTCGCATGTGGAAAAAGTAAGTACACCCTTGGCTATAATAGATGGTATTGCCCCCTTTGGCAGAAACAACCTCAAGTAGGCGTTTCTTATAACTGTCTACCAGTCTCTGACATCGACTGGGAGAAATTTTTGCCCACTCCTCCATGCAGAATTCTTTCAGCTGTGCGATGTTTGAGGGGTTTCTTGCATGCACAGCTCGTTTCAAGTCCCCCCACAACATCTCGATGGGATTTAGATCCGAGCTTTGACTTGGCCATTCCAGAACCCTCCATTTCTTTCTTTTCAGCCATTCTTTGGTGGATTTACCGGTATGTTTAGGGTCATTGTCATGTTGCAAGGTCCACCTTCGGTTGAGCTTCAACTTTCTGACAGATGGCCTCACATTATCCTCAAGCACCTTCTGGTACAATGAAGAATTCAGAGTGGAT
Organism: Myxine glutinosa; assembly: GCF_964187855.1. Classification (NCBI taxonomy): domain Eukaryota; kingdom Metazoa; phylum Chordata; class Myxini; order Myxiniformes; family Myxinidae; genus Myxine; species Myxine glutinosa. Next base: position 140,796,565 of record NC_136264.1, read on the forward strand.
TCTATGATGGTGAGCTGCCCAGGCCCTGATGCAGCAAAGCTGCCCCAAACCATAATATTTCCACCACCATGCTTTACAGTTGGTATCAGGTTCTTGTGGTCAAATGGTGTCTTTGGTTTTCGCCAAACATGTCTTCTGGAACTGTGGCCAAATAGCTCTACCTTTGACTCATCTGTCCAGAGCACATTGTTCCAGAAGTGCTGGTCTTTGCCTTGGTGTTCATTGGCAAACTTTAGTCTTGCCCTGATGTTCTTTCTGGACAGCAAAGGTTTCCTCCTGGCACACCTCCCATGTAGATCAAATTTGTGCAGCCTCTTTCTAATGATAGACTCGTGCACTTTGACATCAACAGTGGCAAGAGCTACCTGTAGGTCCCGTGATGACATTCTGGGGTTCTTAGAGACTTCTTTCAGCATCTTGCGGTCTTCTCTTGGGCTGAACTTGCTGGGGCGGCCTGGCCTGAACAAGTTGGCAGTTGTTTGGAATCTTCTCCCCTTGTAGATGATCTTCCGGACTGTCGAATGATTGATTTCAAATTGTTTGGAGATCTTTCTAAATCCCTTCCCAGACTCGTAGGCATCGATAACCTTCTTCCTGAAGGCCTCAGAGAGCTCTTTTTATCTAGGCATGGTGACGCCGCACACTTCAACAACAAAGAGCAAACCAAACTAAATGTCTGAGGTTTAAATAAGACAGGTTCCTCCAAGATCCTCTCTAACGCTGTTCTAATCATTTGCACCTGAGCTGGTGCACCTGATTCTAATTTTAGGTATTTGAAGTAGTGATAAATGTAGTGGTCTACTTACTTTTTCCACATGCGAAATTTGCATTTATGTTTATTTAAATTATACAATGGACTACAAAATGTAAATGTTTCATGATATTTGTTATATTATATCACCTTTATCTATCAATATTGTTGAAATAAAGATCAAATAGCTGTATGTTGAAATATGTTGAAAAAGTCAAAACCTTACATGGGGTGTACTTACTTTTTCACGTGACTGTATATGCTGGTAGCTTGGTACAGATGGTCTTACAGTTTCGAGCAACGGCTGTTTCTTCCACCTAATCATGGAGGTGGCATCCTCTCTCAATCATGGCACATAACCACAAGATCTAGCCATCCCTGTTGTTTCAAAACAGTGACTGTAAAATATTCCGAGCACAAAAGTAAACATTTTGTAGGCCCGATCAACGCTCAGGTATTTCGGACAAACCTCATCCAATTTTTGGCAACACTCAGATCTTTCGGCCATTGGTGTAGCATGGCACCATATCGTTTGGGCAGCTCACCATCAAAGTGCACGTTTGTATTACTACAACCACCAAGGACACACATCGATCCAGCATCTTTGCAGAAAATTGAAAATTATTCACCGTTTGAGTTCAATTGTACCGCGCTGTAACCCGTACAGTATGGACTTGGAGGTTGACTTACTGATGCGGCGTCATGGCTAAACGTGAAGACCAAGAAGATTTCAACTTTTAATTGCAAAATGACGTTTTAAATTGGAAATCGGAAAAAGACACATCATATCTATTTTGTAGGTTATCAAGGGATAGTGTCGATGTGGCTTGAGCATTTTGGTTCCCCTAGCTGAAATACACCTTCAATGAAAATACCGTGTTAAAACCACAAAAACACTTACTTGCAAACATATAGGCATAAAGGTATCAAAAACATAGAAAGGGAAAGAGAAACTTAGTAGAAAAATAAATAGAAAAATGCAGGAGAAGAAGGCCAGCAGAGATAAACGTTTCACTGCCATTGAATATATCATTAGGAAGCAAGAAGAATAGAAAAGTAAGACTCCAGAACAGACAGGCAGGCAGTATGAGGTTATAGATGGACCTGGATTGTACATGGAAACTAGAATATGCCTGATAAAGTATCAACCTGTCCGGGTTAAGAAAGCAGCCTTGAGCAATGCATTTGATGTGAGATGCAATTTTGCCATAAGATTTGTACCCCACAGCATCAAATATGATGCAGAGACCCTGGTCTCTATCATGGATACAATAAACCTTGGTTGGGGGAGTGGGGGGGGGGGGGGGGGTGAGGGAGGGGAAGAAGAAGGGAGGCGGAAAGGGTGAGGGGGTAAGAATGGTTATGAATGTTTCCTCTTTTCACAGATTGTGACTAATCGGAAGCCAGGTGTAAAAAAAAAATTCTGGCTTGAGCCATCGTTGGACGAGGTGAAAACGGATAAACACCCGGAAGGCCAGGATCACTTGGCTTGCATGTCTTTGTCAACCTTCTGTTGATAAAACCTATTATTTGTTTTGTAGATTATGTTTGAAAAAGAAAACCCAGCAATAACAGACAAATTGGCTGAATCACTTTAAAAGTTGTACAGAAATTCTATTAGATCTTTTTTGCAAATCATATTAACATGTACACAGGTGACATACAGGACAAAAAAAATTTTACTGCACTTTTTCATGAATTGCAGGAACATTAATCGATAATCAACTTTTGAGTGGGATTTAGGAATTTGAAGTTCTGATTTATTCCGTCTCATGAGCAAGGTGCTCAACTGAGAATGCAAAATTGGCCAACCTCAGACATTCATTTAAAAACTAAAGATTACAGTATTCATCCAATCCCATAAAAGTAACATCAGCATAAATATTGTTAGTGAACAAAGAAAAATATAAACAAGAAAGGTGCAGAGCTTGATACTTACAAAATCCACCCCCCCCCCACCCCCCCTTAATGAAAGCTCAGGTCAATTGGATGAAAATTGATTCTTTTTCAGATTCGAATTGATGATTTTAGAAGTTTGACCTTGAGTTGACCTTTTGACCTCAAAAATAGATGCTTTCCAAAGTAATTCATGCACTATGCAATTGCTGTTTAATTTTCAAGTTAATAGGATGAAAATTGACTATTTTTTTTTTAGATGAAAATTGATGATTTTAGAAGTTTGATCTTGAGTTGACCTTTTGACCTCAAAAATAGATGCTTTCCAAAGTAATTGATGCGCAATGCAGGTGCTGTTTGATTTTCAAGTTAATAGGATGAAAATTGACTAATTTTTTAAGATGAAAATTGATGATTTTAGAAGTTTGACCTTGAGTTGACCTTTGATCTTTTGAACTCAAAATTAGTGGGTTTCCCAATTCAGTGACTCAACATGCAAATGTTGTTCAACTTTCAAGTCAATCGGATGAAAAATGACGATTTTACAGTTTGGTAAAGTTTCATGACGATTGGTTTAGAATTGTGACCTGTAGGCGAGTGACAAACAAACAGCCAGACAAACAGAATAACAAATCCGACTGACAAATATACTTGAAAAATCTTTGATTTTGCAAGTAATAACCAGATAAAACAAAAATAGGACCACTGGACCTGTAGCTTATCTGGGCCTTGGCCTAATGTTTAACCCAAGTTTGGTAGCATTCTGACTGGTGGGTCTGGAGAACAAGATTTTTAAAGGAATTTACGCAATTTTCCAAAAACATTGACTAAACCTGTCATTTTGACACATTTCTGGTCACGTGGATCAGCATGACCTCCACAATTTTACATCCCTACACTGGCCTAATGTTGTAACCCAAATTTGGTAGCATTTTGACTGGTGGGTCTGGAGAAGAAGATTTTTGAAGGAATTTACTAAGTCCACATTTTGACATACTTAAAGTCAGGTGACCAGAACGAGCTTTGCAATACCCGTTACCAGTCAGGAGCGGAACCTTGCTGCCAAATTTCAGTCGGATTGGCCCAGCGGTTTGGCTGGAGAAGTCGAAATTGGAGACGGACGGACAGACAAACGGACGGACATATGGTGCACGATGACAATACCTTATCTGGAATTCTAATTCCAGATGAGCTAAAAATGAGTCTATACATGAAAACTTCCAATCATTAGCAAGGTCATTGAATCCATCATCACAGTTGGCAAATCCTTCCTTTTCTTGCACGATCTGATTAAGAACCTCAGTTTGGATTATGACCGAGTTACACTACCCTGGACATACTACTTCTGCTTCCCCAACAATGGATGAAAGCCATCAATCTCAGGCATGAGATCAGGGCTGTCTCTCCGGACATATCTCGAGCATTTGATACAGTCTGGCACTGCACCTTGCTCTGCCTATGGCATCCAAAGCCACGTCCACACATGACTTACTGACTTCCTCTACTCTCGTAGCCAATGCATGGCTTTGAACGGGATCCTCTCATGTCCTTTCCCTGTCAAGGCTCGAGTGCATCAACACAGTATTTTAGCCCCAATCCCATTCCTAATCTTCATCAACAATCTTTCTGACTCTCTGGAACATCTTCTTTATCTCTTTGCTGATAACTCCACCCTTTGCCATAACATCCTTCCTTCTTAATAAAGGCAGGCAGCAGCTTCTTCCCTCTCCGCAGACCTTGATAGAATCACAAGATAGTCCTACACTTGGACTATGTCTCTCAATCCTGACAAATCTCAAACTCTGAATCTGACTCTCTGAAAAGAATGTCTGGTTGAACTTTCCCATCTACTTGGTTAACAATCCTCTTGAAGAAGTTCAGTCAGTCAAACTTTTGGGTGTCACAGTCAGCCATGATCTTTGTTGGGAAAGCCAAATATCTAAGTTGGCCTCCAAAGCCAGTTGTCGACTGGGAATCCTCTATCATACAAAGTCTTTCCATGACTGTGTCCAAGACTGTGTTTTTTTGTTAAGAGATCTGGACTCTTATCCATCTCCATGGCCTTCATCCAAGCTTGATAGATTACTGCTCTCTGGTTTTGGCTGGGGCCCATGCCTCACCTTACTCAGCTAAATGCCATGGAAGCAGCCTAGGCCTTCAAAATGATTTTAGCAGCCTTGGCCTTATATCTTATCACTTTCACATCGCAAACAGGTTAGTGGTCTCTCTGTCTCCTACCACGTCCTTTCTGGTCTTGCACCTTCTACCATTTCCATATTCCCCTCATAACTACCCCCTCAAGATCTCTACAGGGTACAAGTGGTTTGCCAGTACCACATTCTGATGAAACTCCCCAAATCCACACTCACTGCCCACCTCCACTTATTCATTCCTCTTTTTTAGCAGCGACCAGCAGCTCTATGAGAGCGTTGTTGTTCTTGTTGTTGGGGTGCCTTTTTGAATAGCGCATGCGCATACACTCGGACGTGCGTTGGTAAGGTAAGAATGGCTGGTCGAATTTGGTAGCACATATTGCAACGGATATCCTCATGATTCTACACGTCGCAGCTGGTGACCACACTGTGGTCATTTTTCTCTTGTTTCTGCCTGTAGAGTAAACTTTCTCAGTCTGTGAAAGCTCTGAGTAGAACAAAATCCCGCAGAACAAAATCAGAAAGTCAGATACTGAGCATCCCATCTGTCAGAATTAGTTGGTGAACCGTAAATATCCCACGGTGTCCTTCGCTAAGAGTAGCGAGCTATCGTGGGCACCATGAATGAGTTACAAATTCCTTCCCTGACCTACAGAGGGCATCGCATCAGTGGCATAGCCACACCCTTAGCCAATGATGCTACCCCACAGCCCATGTGCTGCATACAAGATGTATGTGTGGAACTAAACATCTCTCATCCATGATTCTGAACATAATTGACATCCCACAGAAAAAGGTGAAATCACAATGCCTGATGCTGAGGCACCACAACTGATGATTGTTATCACAATGAAGCAGACAAAAGTTGGTATTGTGTTGTTCCTGCAAAAAAGCAACAAACGAATAACTAGACTAGTCCATTCTTTTTAAATACAAATAAAAATCCAGGCTTCGTGCTCACTTCCACTTCGTCCCCTTTTTCCTGCCCGTGGAATCGTTTATCTTTGTCAGTCCAATCGCACTCTTTCCTCCCATTTGAAGGTAGCATTCCACTGGCGTTTACATGATCTGCCATAACACCCGTGAATTCCTTTTGAACCCCTTTAAGGCACCCCTTTCCTCTTTACCCACCCACTACTGCAGACATTTTCATTCTACGGTGTCTTGTTAGTTCGTTCATCCAATTTCCACCTGTTTCCCGCTGTTATACTGTCATTAGAATACCCCTACACGATCCATCCTCTGTCTTATTGTTCTTCCTCGACTGTCAATTTTTATATTTATTTATTTATTAGTCTTGGCTCATGGAGGGCTGACAAGATGGCCGAGAGGTACACACTCGCCTCAATGCAGTCTAGCCAGGATTGGAATCCAGTCACTGCTAAAACTGCCATCCTAGTGTTTCCCAGGCAGGTGATTCATCAATGTGTGTATCGTCCCTCGGATGGACGTCAAACTGGGCGACCGGTCTGTCGATATTAGTTTGTGGACTTTAAGGATCCCACGGTGCCTTTCGCAAAGAGTAGGTGAACTATCATGCCTGTCCAGCCTCTTTATGAAAGATGTGGACCAAAGCTCCCCTGGCCAACCCCACAAGAATGTGGCAATAGTTATGGCAGTTAAAGAAGAAGCGTAGGAAGTTGAGGCCCATGGAAAAGCAGGAAAGGCAATGTACGGACAAGGGTGGACAAAATAAGCTCGGTCCTAATGCATGATGAAAAGGAGTGGGGAATAGAGGAATATAAGCTTGCATGGGGGTAGAAAAGATCATGGGTAGGAATGGTGAATGACATGAGACGGTCAAATGGTGCACCACCTGCTTGAAGCCATCGAGGGAAGAGTGCGATTGAACATCCTCCACAAGGTGGCAGGTCCACTTGCAGAAGAACAGAGCAAAGGAGCTGAGGTGTGCGATGAGTCTGATTTTTGGAAGTCTAACCAGGAAGTGGTTGCTGGAAGAACATGAGAGACCTTGAGGAACTGGGTCCTGATTTAAAGGGTTCTTGACAGGATCTGGATGTACCTTGTGTTAAACCCTTTTTCTCCTGCCTGTGGAACCAACTTCCACATCCTCTTCAATCTCATTCTTCCCTCCAGGTCTTCAAGACAGCTGTTCACCACCATCTCAGAACATCCCCCATCCAGACCATGATCTTTTTTCTACACTCGTTAAACCAGCCCCTCTCGCTCCAAGCCCCCAAATTTTGCTTCACTAGTCACGTTATACACCTCCTGCATTCTCCTTTACCCCTCATCCGTACTCACGCATCCCTTGTAGTCTGTCTTCTTTACTTTGTCCCTCTGTCCAGCTTTTGGCATTTTCCCACTTCTCTTTCTGCTGTTCCTTTTGTTCTGCTGCGTCCTGGTCCGCTTCATGTTCTAGCTCTTCCACAAGCCTCGACTCTGTATACAAAAAAAATCAGCATTTGCATTGAAAAGATAGATTTGTATGGGAAATATGTGTGCTAGGCCATATATGATTGGTTCAAAAACAAAGCAATCATTTAATCAAACTTTGGTTTGAAAGCTCCAATATGAGATCGCTTAAAAGGAGCATCAATGCAGGAAGAAGCCATTAGGCCCATTGAGACTGAGCAATGGTTGCCAACCTGTGGTTGTTTAAAATTCTGAGCATCAAGCAAGTACCATTTTAATCTCACCTGGACTTTATAGTCTGGTGAGCTTATGCGATCGAGAAGTGTCCGCAGGTAAGTCAGTCAGTCAGTCAGTGAGTCCGTAAACACTTCAGTCATTATTGCTTGAACGAAACACACGATTTTGATGAAACTTGGCTACAAACTTCATATCTGATGCCTAACGAAGGTGTATTCACCGCATCAAAATCTGCACTCATTAAGGGGTTGGAATCAGGCCTAAAACGGTTTAAAAAAAAAAATCTGCCGTAACCTGCAGGGGGCGATAAAAACATGACCTGTAAACATGTGTTGCTGCAATCAGCATGGGAGGGCTTCCATTCAACCAATCACGTGACCAGGTTCTGCCATGATTTCTCTTTGATATTTTATGCCGTCATTTACTGTTGCTCCTGAATCCAGGTGAGGTTCAGGACCCATTGCTCCTATTTTTCAAGTCTGGCATGACTCAGCCGAGGTTCGAACCAATGACCTCCAAGACACAGAGTGGATGCTCAATCCATTACATTACACTGAGTGTGGTTACAGTTATGTAGATAATCTGTTGGCTTGGTCGTTACAGTAGCTACACTCATTGGGGGTTAATGCTTCAGTCACATTTGGCTCGGCGGCCGTAGGGTCTAAAAAATCTACGGCCACTAGCAATTATAGGGCGGCCGCAGTATTTCCACGGTCACACAATGTAGCAGTCACATATGTTTTTATTTATCGGGTAGCCGCACGGGGTATTTAGAAATTGTGGAGACCGAAAACGTGGGGGTGCCGTATGGTCTTTGATTTGATGTCGCACGGTGACCTTGGGGCGTCCCTGCGGCGGCCATAGAATTTTCAAGGCAGATGCAAGGTAGCCTCAAGGTGTCCGCAAGGCGACCGCAGGGGGGCCCTAAGGCGAACGTGCGGCTAGACGGACGGTAACGAGTGGGTATATATACCAGTTCTTTTTCATATGTATATCGTCGTCATGGCTACGGCTTGTCGAATTGCTACGGCCACCCTAGAAATGAAAAAAGTTATAACTCCGCGCTATAATTCCACGGCGACCCCTACGGCCTGTAAAAGATAGCCATACGCCCTAGGGCCACCCTGCGGCCACCTCAGAAACTCTGCGGCTGCCGCACGTTTCTGTCAATTTAGGGGGGGTACGGCCGCCGTATCCTAGCCGTAGAGCAAATGTGACTGAGGAGTTAGTCTCCAATGGGTAGCCAATCACGTGATAATATTGTGATAAAAGGTACAGAGACCCCTGAATCCTCTCCTCACTTTCATTATACTACTTCAAAGACATTGTAAATGCATAAAGCATCAAAATGGCATCAGGTGTGTAAATGGCACCGATTATTATGTTTTATCATAACACTTGTCATTTGCAATTACATATTGAAACTCAGTTTAGCATAAATCTCTATTTGTCTTGAGCAAGAAATTCTGTTTAACTTGTGCTGCCAATTCCAACGCACCATTAATTATTCACATTCAATGACTGCAATAATAAATGACCTCTTGTGCTTTATGAATGGAGTTTTTCTTTCACTATACAGAATAGTGAAATGAAAAACTCATTTGTGATTGCAATTAATGTTGGGATTAGCCTCAATTACAAAAGAAAGGAATCAGGAGACAATGCAGACTTCAAACATTTAGCAAAATGTCGTTTTACACAGCCAGGAGGTTCGTTAAGTGTCAATAAGGGAAAGATTAGGAATAATGGGAACCCTCATTTGGAGTATCTGAAAATTCCCAGCTGCATTGAGGGGTGATCAGGTAGATTGGCAGGTGCAGTTTAACATTGAGAAATGCAAGGTGCTGGTGATGGATAAGAATAATGAAACCAATTACAGATACATTCAAAGTACACCGCCCAAAATTCCAAATAATTAAATATCCGCCTTCGGCGCCCGGCGATACCTCAATGCAGCTCATAGAGACTGCATTGGGAGGGAGAGGTGTACAATAATTGATTGATTAATTCCATAATTAAAATCAATAAATGTGATCATAAAATATCATAAAAATAAATGTGATCATAAAATATTTTCTTAATCAATTGGCTAATACTAATAGCATACCGAAACCACCAGTGCTTCATCCGAAGGTGTAACTTTTTGAAAATTAATTAAATATGACATTAATTTAAAAAATTAAATAATGAGTTGATTAATCAATAAATAATTAATCGATTAATTGATTTATCAATAAATCAAAAATATCCTCTATAGCCACATCACTTGGTCACTGTCATGTCCAAATATCAGCTTCCTATCAAAAGGTGCCTGAGATATTGCCCAGATGAGAAAGAAAATAAATAAATGATTAATAATTAAAATAAATAAATATTAATCATAAATTAATTAAATAATTACTCAATTGGCTAATATAATACCTAAACCACCACCGTTTCATCCAAATCTGTAACTTAAAAAAAAAAAAAATCATTAATCAGTCATTAATGGAATAATTAAATAAATAATATAATCGATTAATTGATTAATTAATAAATCAAAAATAGCCTTTACAGCCAAATCACCTGGTCATTGTCATGTCCAAATATCAGCTTCCTATCTCAAAAGGTGCCTGAGATATTGCCCAGATGAGAAAGAAAATAGGGACACGGATTTTTTGGTCACGGATTTTCGAAGCTCCACACGGTCTCCACGTTTTCAAAGTTAAGTCTGTTCACAATTGTATTTTGTCGAAACTGTATATATATCTTTCGGTGTGTGAACCTATAGTGTGTCCCTTGGAAGTTTCTCGGTGTTTATCTTTCATAAATTAATCGTTTTCTGTTTGCCGTGGAGCGTGTGAGGCCTTGCAGCCTTAGGCTTCCCCCGTCGAAGTTTGTTCCTTCCTTCGCTGGTTTTGCTAGGTTTTTTGATTTTCCCTTCTCCCCCAAACTTCACCGAACATATACTCTTTGTCTGACGTTGTAACCCCCACCCCCCACTCCCCCCAAAACAAACAAACAAACAAAAAAACTTTTATTTCCCTTTCTCCTCATGTGCTTTTGTCCCATCGTGTGCTTTTGCCTCTGCCCACGTGCGCTGTCTCGCCCCACCCCCATTATCCCCTTGCCTTCCACCTTTTGCCCTGTTCAAGTGACTCGTGGTTGTCCCTCTAGGCTCCCTCTCCCCATTGGTATTTTTGTGAAAATAAGATTGTTCTTCACGGTTCTGTTTAAATATGTTTAAACTTTCCCCTGGAGTGTTTTATTCAGTGGTTTATTACAACACGCTGTTTTTCTTCCTTTTTAAAAGGCTCCTTTCTATTTCCTCTTCAACTCATTCCATTTCAAAAAAATAATATTCAATCTCTTATAATTCTTTCTCACTACATGCTCTAAATTCTCATTCATTCCACCCCTCCTCCATCGTTCTTAAACGGATCGCTAACTTGAAAATCACAACAAACCCAATTTTTTATAAATGTTCATCTTTCATTAATCATCCACTTTCTAAACTCCCCCCTTGCCCCTCCCCTCCAAATCTCCCCCCTAAACTCCCCCATTGCCCCTCCCCTCCTAAACTCCCCCCTTGCCCCTCCCCTCCAAATCTCCCCCCTTGCTCCTCCCGTCCAAATCTCCCCCCTTGCCCCTCCCCTCCTAAACTCCCCCCTTGCCCCTCCCCTCCTAAACTCCCCCCTTGCCCTTCCCCTCCTAAACTCCCCCGTTGCCCCTCCCATTCAAAACTCCCCTTCAAATCTCCCCCCCCCAACCATCCCTCTCCAATTCTCCCCCTTCCCACCTCCTCCTCAAAGTTGCCTCCTCCCCACTTCGTCTCCCTTCTATCTCATACCTCCACCTCCCCCAACCTTCTACTTTCCTCTGCCCCCCCCCCCTCAAACAACCCCTCATTGTGCCTCATCCCATCACCATCAAACCTTTCGTCCTCCTCATCCTTCCGTTTCTTGCAACTCTTCTGTAATCTCTGACACACAATCAACTGCTCTTCCTACCTCCCCCTTGCATCCTTCATCTAACCCTACCCCTCCCCTCCCCTGTCCTGCACCCAATGCTCCCCTCTCTCCTCATTAACGGTATGGACCTCAAACATCCGGGGCCTTCGCTCAAACCTGATTGATCTCTCCATTCAGGTTGCTTCTGACAATCCAGACTTGATCTGCTTAACAGAAACTTTCCTCCTTCAAGATGTCTCTGATTCGTTAATATCTCTTCCTGGTTACTCCCTCCTCCGGTATGATAGACCTGAGCCTCGTCCTGGTGGTGGGGTGGCTATCTTTATCAAAAACTCTCTTCCTCATTCTCCTTGCACTGCCCTCTCTCCACCCCACCCCCAGGAGTACCTCTGGCTACGGCTTCCTCTCCGTTCCCACCTTTTGTTCATATGTGTTCTGTACCGTCCTCCAAACAGTGATGACTCCATTTACATTTCGCTGTTGGACAACATGGACCAACTTCAATCAACTCATCCAAACTCTCTCTTCCTCATATGTGGCGACTTCAACTGTCATCATGCCAGCTGCCTGGGTGTGAGTTCATCTCTCACCAGCCATGGCACCTCAGCAAAGGACTTCTGCGACTCATTGGGACTGACACAATCTGTCAATTTCCCGACCCAGATCTCAGTCAATGGAGTATATTCTCTTCTGGATCTTGGTTATGACTAACTTCCCTACAAATGTCTGCTGCTCTTCTGCTCCAATCGGTTCTTCTGATCATGTGCTTGTTAAAGTGGACATCTCTCTGGCCATTCTCAGAGAGCCTCCTCAGCGCTGACGAGTCTGGCATTTCACTCAGGCCGACTGGCACGGGCTGCAAACAGCCATCAATCACCTGGACTGGTCTCCCATCTCTACTGCCTCTGATATCAATTCTTCCTGGGAATTCTTCCAAAGCAAACTGCTCTCTCTCATGCACAGATTTATCCCATCTCGTCTTCAGTTGTCTTACCCTCCCTCCTGTCCATGGTACACTGAATCTTGTGGTGAAGCAGTTGCCCTAAAACAACTTGCCTTTGCCTCTTGGAAGGCAAATCCAACTGAAGGCAATCTCAGTTCTTTCCACCAAGCTCGGAACAAGTGTGTGTCTACCCTCAGGAGTGCCAGGGTGCACTATCTCTCCACACTCAAGATTGAACTCTGAAACCTGTCTCCTTCCTCCAAATCCTGGTGGCGTCTGGTCAAATCCATTTCTGGTGTTTGTTCCCCCTCCATCCACTACCTTACCTCAAATGGCTACATAGTTGACACCGCACGTGACAAAGCCGAATGCCTCAACTCTGTGTTTGCCTCAAAATCTTGTGTCCCAAACCCATCTCTCTCTGTTCCCACCTTTCCCAGTCGAACCCAACTGCTCCTGGACTCTGTATCCTTCTCTCCTGACAAGGTGGAGAAGTTTTTGTCAAACCTCGACTCTGATTCTGCAACTGGACCAGACGGCATCAGCCCACTTGTCCTAAATCCTGCTCTGCCACTCTATCTCACCCTCTCTCTGTTCTTTTCACCCTCTCTCTGTTCTTTTCACCCTCTCTTTTGCTCAAGGTCATCTGCCAGCATCTTGGAAATCAGCAAACATTACCGCTTTACACAAAAAGGTGCAAAAACAGATCCTTGCAACTACAGACCAATCAGCATGCTTCAAATTATCAGCAAAGTCATGGAATCCATCATTGCTTCGGATATCAAATCATTCCTCTTCTCCAATGGCTTGATCTCTGATCATCAATTTGGATTCAGAGCATGTCATTCTACTCTGGACATGTTGCTTCTGCTGTCTCAACAATGGATGGAGGTCCTCAATTCCAAACAGGAAATCAGAGCTGTCTCACTTGACATATCACGTGCCTTCGATACGGTCTGGCACCCAGCTCTGCTCACCAAACTCTTCTCCTATGGTATCCATGGAAATCTCCACTCATGGCTTGCGGACTTCCTCTCTGGTTGTCGGCAACGTGTGGCCCTGAATGGATTTCTCTCATCTCCCCTTCCTGTTCTGGCTGGAGTTCCCCAAGGTAGTGTTCTGGGCCCTGTGCTTTTTCTGGTCTTCATCAATGATCTCTCCGACTCTCTGGAAATCCTCTCTATCTCTTTGCTGATGACTCCACTATCTGCCGCTCCATTCCTCATCCCTCAGATCGGCAGACTACAGCCTCCTCACTCTCTGCAGACCTGAACAAAATCACAGAATGGTCAAGCAAGTGGAACATCTATCTATAATTCCAGCAATCTCTGTGTGTCTGTCTGTGTGTCTGTGTGTCTGTGTGTCTGTGTGTCTGTGTGTTTGTCTGTGACCGCTGTTTCTCGACAACCACGGGTCCGATATACTTGAAACTTGCCAGGTATATTGCTGGGGACCCGAGGATGTGCCTTTTCAAGGTTTGAAATTAATCGGACAAGTACCTACCGAGCTATGTCCAAAAAACGCTTCAACCAATCAGAGAGCAGCGAGCTATCACGTGTGCCGAACCGTTAATGCAATGCAAGCGTTAATGCGTTAATGCAAGGCTTTTCTTTTTTTCCCTCTTCTCTTTCTACTTTTCCTTGCGATTAAATTGCAAACAGCCAAAATACGTTGGCGCTAATTGAATAATTGGCCATTAACACTAAAATAATCGTAACTGCGATATGCCAACTTCCGGACAGTGCAGCCTTCCCTGTTGTTGTTGTTTGCAGCAGCTGTTTGCAGCAAGGCAAGGCTTTTCTTTTTTTCCCTCTTCTCTTTCTACTTTGCCTTGCGATTAAATTGCAAACAGCCAAAATACGTTGGCGCTAATTGAATAATTGGGCATTATGTTTTACAACTAATAAAAACGAATTTGCGATTCATTCGCTTTCCTGCGCGTTTGTGTACGCGATGGCGATTTCTTTACCAAACTCCGGAAGCCGTTCGCTTTGGACCGAACCATTGCATGTAAATAGAGGGGGGGGATTGTCACCACTCGCAAGCCGTTCGCTTTGGACCAAACCATTTCATGTAAATAGGGGGGGGGATATAATTTTAGATATATATATAGTACGGGCATGCCCTAGTGTCTTTCAATCCTGACAAATGTCACACTCTTACAATGTCTCTCCGAAAGGACCGACTGGAAAACCCTCCCATCTACTTTCTCAACAATCCTCTCCAAGAAGTTCTGTCGCTCAAGCTTTTGGGTCTCACTATCTGCCATGATCTTTCTTGGGAAAACCACATTTCCAAGCTGGCCTCCAAAGCCAGTCGCCGACTGGGCATCCTCCATGTGCGAAGTCCTGCCTTGGCACACCTGAGCTCCTCACCACATACAAGGCTTTCATCCGCAGCTCAATGGAATACTGGTCCCCCCTCTGGGCTGGTGCTTCTGCCTCACACCTAGCTCGGCTTCACGCTGTTGAAACCAAAGACTTCAGAATCATTGGAATCTCCTGCGATGAAGTTAACTCCGAGGGCCTTTCACTCACTCACCGCAGACAGGTTGGTGATCTTTCTGTCTTCTACCGACTCCTCTCCGGCCTTGCTCCCTCAGCTCTCTCTGTGCTCTGCCCCCCAATATTCCTTCAGGTCGCACAAGATCTGCCTGCAACCCTCTTATGGTTAAACTGCAAAAATCTAGGCTCTCTGCTCACCTTCACTCTTTCATTCCCCTGTTCTCCCGCCACTGGAACAAACGTGGCTCGCAGTCTTGGCCCTGCTTGAGTTGGCTTATCGATCGTCTCCCGCCTCCGCCTCAAAACGTAAACTGTTCATACTGGTGGAGGTCGGCGCTCTATCTCAAAATAACTTCTGCATGGGAGTGAGACCAGCTTTTGCTTCATATATATATATATATATATATATATATATAGTGCTGCACTTGTTGCTAACAGTTTGTGCAGCAATTGCTGGGGTGAGACTCAATATGTGCCTTGCCTCCTAGTCAAGTTAGGGGGTTCAATCTGTGTATATTAACGGCTTAGGTTGGTCACAAATAAACAGTTTGCAGTAGGCTGGGCCAAATCAGGTGTGATTTTCAATTTTTCATACTACAAGGTTGTAATTTACCTAAAAGTTGTGGCTGGGTAACAGAAACAAAACCATGAAATTTTTTTTCAAAAATATTGACGTCTTACGGTAAAACAGCCCGTTACCATAGCAACCGTTAGACGACTCAAAAAATTCTTAAAATCGATGATTTCTCAGGCTGTGTGTGACCCCCAGAGTTGATTCTGGTACCAAAAGATTCAGAATTGAAAGCCAAGGATGATTGGATAGCTTAACAATGTCTGTGACACAATTCAATACAACTTTTATCCCAAAAACCCATTTTTATCTCAAATTTAAGGCATTTGTTTGAAAAAAAAATGAAAATTTTGCTTTTTAATCATAGGATAATCATTAATCAGAGCTATAGTCAAATTAAATGTACTTTAAATTAACTTTTGTCATTGATTAAGCTTTTTTGTCTCAAATTTAAGGTCTGACATTGAACATTGATAACAAAATAAAAAACCTAGTCCCAATTGTAATCAATGGAGGCCAATGACTTCTTAGTCACAACCTCAGTGGATGTTGCCAGTCCATGCAGCTTCTCCCTGACGCCCTTCACAACCCTGCATAGAGCCTGGAGCTGCGCCTCAGATTTGGGGGCCTTGTTAGTGTTCAAATCTGTGGCGAGTCCAAGTGTCCGCTCTGCTGCGTCATTGACAACTGCCACAACTTCCTTGCCATGACGATAGCTGTCTGAGGTGGGCCACTGTGCAACGGGGAGCTTGACAAAACTGGAGTCAATACCCAAGAGTTCAAACATGCTCCAAGAGTCGTAACCAACAAAGTCTTTGAGGGCTTTACTCCACAATTGCTGTGAGGCTGGCATCTCCTGTATCATGTTATGTGCAGTCCCATGGTACCTGAGCATAGCCCTTCTCATAGTCTGCTTGTCAGATGACGTTCTGTCCGAGAAGAGTGCCAAAGAGACCAATCTCTCTGAGAGGTACCACAAATGGTTTTGTAGCTTCTCTCGGGCCACAGTCACAAAGGACAGAAATTTGGCAGGCCACTTTGTTGGATTCTTTGCGATACTGGCCTCAGCCTTGAGGAGGTTCTTCATCAGGTACATGTCGTTAGATGGTGCATCTGCAGCACTGGTACATGTCAACCACGCTTTAGTGTAGAAGACTGACATGAATGCAGCGAGACTGGTTATGTCTTCCAGCTCTTCGGGTGTGTAGATATCTCCCAGCTGCCAACGGAAGAGTGCCACCTTTATAGTGTATAAAGTCTTGCTCATCCAACGGGCGTGGTGGAATGCCCCAGGAGCTTTGATAGTGATGGTCCTCATACCATCAGGGACAGTCCCTCCAAGAAACAGCAGTGTAAGGTGTGCCAGCTCCAGGTAGTCGTGTCGAAGAGTCTCCTTTGTGCTATTGTCCATCCACGTCTGAAGGAAGGTGATGGTGGCATGTACATGGCCAGCCAGCTCTCTCTGTTGAGCAGACACCTCGACCAATGTGTAGTTGCCCTGGTCCAATTCACTCCAAGTGTTGAGCAGTCGCTTGAACAGCTGTTCATTAGGTCCTGTGGTGGGGCCATACACTATTGAGCAAGACGCCCCTCCAACCAATTCGTGGATGTGGTGCCGACACGCCAGTTGCAGAAGACTCCTGCCAAACTCAGTCTCCAGTCTTACTACGACTCCACTCTTGACCCCAGAGTTCACTGCCGTTGTATCGAAGACAAGAGCGCCTATCCTTGATGTGTGCAAGAGCGCCTTGAACGCCCTGATGAATGGTTACAGTAACAACCGAAAGCAGGCATTAAAATTAATGATTGTAAGCTGCTTTTGTTAACTTTTTTTATTGAAATGAAGATGGCCAAATTTAAACAACGTTATAACAGTTATAAAAACTGGACAATACAAGGTTGTAAAAGACAATTTAAAGTAAATTTAATCTGATTAATGGTTATCCTATGATTAAAAAGCAAAATTTTCTATTTTTTTCCATAAATATGCTTGAAATTTCAGACAAAAATCTGTTTTTTGGATAAAAGTGGTATTGAATTGTGTCACAGACATTGTTAAGCTATCCAATCATCCTTGGCTTTCAATTCTGCATCTTTTGGTACCAGAATCAACTCTGGGGGTCAAACACAGCTTGAGAAATCGTCAATTTAGGCATTTTTTGAGTCGTCTGTAACTGTTGCTATGGTAACGGGCTGTCTGACCGTAAAACGTCAATATTTTTGAATTTTTTTTTCATGATTTTGTTCCTGATACTCACTCACAACTTTTAGGTAAATTACCTTGAATTAGGAAAATCACCTCCGATTTGGCCCAGCCTAGTTTGCAGTGTGCCGTCCTGTGACGCCGAACAAGCCTACAAAATTGTACCCGGCAGGAGTAATGCCCTGCTGGTGGATTAAGGGGTCTCACTATCTGCCATGATCTTTCCTGGGAAAACCACATTTCAAATCTGGCCTCCAAAGCCAGTCGCCAACTGGGCATCCTCCGTCGTGCGAAGTCCTTCCTTGGCACACCTGAGCTCCTCACCACATACAAGGCTTTCATCCACAGCTCAATGGAATACTCTTCCCCCCTCTGGGCCGGTGCTCCTGTCTCACACCTAGCTCGGCTTCACGCTGTTTAAACCAAAGCTTTCAGAATCATTGGAATGTCCCGCGATAAAGCTACCTCCGAGGGCCTTTCACTCACTAACCGCAGGCAGGTTGGTGGTCTTTCTGTCTTCTACCGACTCCTATCCGGCCTCGCTGTCTCAGCTCTCTCTGGGCTCTGTCCCCCAAATATTCCTGCAGGTCGCACAAGATCTGCCAGTAACCCTCTTCTGATGAAATTGCCAAAATTAAGACCCTCTGCTCACCTTCAGTCTTTCATTCCTCTTTTCTCCCACCTCTGGAACAAACTCCTTCACTCTCTTCAATCCCACTCCTCCCTCCAGGTCTTTAAAACAGCTGTTCACCACCATCTCTTATCTTCCCCCATCCGAAACCATGATCTTTTCTACCCCCCGTTAATTCACCCCAATTCCACTTTTTTGAAATACCAACTTCTGTCCTGGAAGTCCTTGGTGTTCTTGTGTTTTGTACTGCTCCCCCTCCCCCCCCCCTTCCCACGCCTCCTCCCCCCGGGCCCTCTCCCTTCCACGCATCTCCCTGCTCTCGGATGTTGTGTTTGTGTGCTTCCCCATCTCTCCCCATCTTGTCTTCCGCTCCCTCTTTTTATATGTTTTGTTTGTCTGGTTGATTTGTTTGTGAGATAAATGTTAGCTCTTTACGAGCCTCGATTCAGTATACAAAAAAAAAAAAAAAAAAAAAAAAAACACCTATTAAGAGGAGTGGTCCCAATTGTATGACCATGCATTGTGGCCCTTCAGGGGCATGATGCATGCGTTTGAATGACCATGTGCTTCAGCCTTGGGGTTGAGGCGCATGTGTAATGTTATTGGGACAGCCTTGTTGACGTTGTGCCTTGGCCATGGGGTCAAGGTGCACGTCCAAGGCTGTTCAAATGTTTGACTTTTTACCTTTTTTCATCGCAAAAAAGGCAGGGCTTCCGTGTGGCCCCAAAACACGAACAAGCCTACAAAATTGTACCCGGCAGGAGTAATGCCCTGCTGGTGGATTAAGGGGTCTCACACCTATTAAGAGGAGTGGTCCCAATTGTATGACCATGCATTGTGGCCCTTCGGGGGCATGATGCGTGCGTTTGAATGACCATGTGCTTCCCCCTTGGGGTTGAGGCGCATGTGTATTGTTATTGGGACAGCCTTGTTGACGTTGTGCCTTGACCATGGGGTCAAGGTGCACGTCCAAGGCTGTTCAAATGTTTGACTTTTTACCTTTTTTCATGAAAAAAGGCAGGCCTTAGTGCTGGCCCCATAGGCACCCGAACAAGCCTGCAAAATCGTACCCGGCAGGAGTAATGCCCTGCTGGTGGATTAAGGGGTCTTACTCCTATTAAGAGGAGTGGTCCCAATTGTATGACCATGCATTGTGGCCCTTCGGGGGTATGATGCATGCGTTTGAATGACCATGTGCTTCCCCCTCGGGGTTGAGGCGCATGTGTAATGTTATTGGGACAGCCTTGTTGACGTTGTGCCTTGGCCATGGGGTCAAGGTGCACGTCCAAGGCTGTTCAAATGTTTGACTTTTTACCTTTTTTCATCGCAAAAAAGGCAGGGCTTCCGTGTGGCCCCAAAACACGAACAAGCCTGCAAAATTGTACCCGGCAGGAGTAATGCCCTGCTGGTGGATTAAGGGGTCTTACTCCTATTAAGAGGAGTGGTCCCAATTGTATGACCATGCATTGTGGCCCTTCGGGGGCATGATGCATGCGTTTGAATGACCATGTGCTTCCCCCTTGGGGTTGAGGCGCATGTGTATTGTTATTGGGACAGCCTTGTTGACATTGTGCCTTGACCATGGGGTCAAGGTGCACGTCCAAGGCTGTTCAAATGTTTGACTTTTTACCTTTTTTCATAGCAAAAAAGGCAGGCCTTCCCTGTGGCCCCAAAACAGGAAAAAAATAAGCCCTTCTCGGGACGGCATGGTGTTGATGGCGTGGGGACTCACTCCTATGGAGAAGGGGTCCAATTGTATGACCATGCATTCTGGCCCTTTGGGGTCAGGATGCATGTGTTTTGATTGACCATGGGCTTCAGCCCTTTGGTTGAGGTGCATGTGTATGCCAATGGGACAGTCTTGATAGACGGTGTGCATTGGCCGTGGGGTCAAGGTGCATGTCCAAGGCTGTTTGAATGTTTGATTTTTTACCTTTTTTATTATAAAAAAAAGGCAGCCTCATAAGGCCCATAACAAGGGCGAAATCTAGATCGACATCTCTGCCTTTGTCTATTTGTGACCATAGAGCTTTAATCTCAGTCTGCAAAGACTTGATGACCACATGGATGCCTCCTAGTTTGGAGGTGATGTGTTGGTTTAATTTATGCACATGACGTCAGCGTCATGTCATGGGGTCATTGTGCTTCTTTGGTTAAATTTGATATTCCTGATGGCAAACCTCCCAATTGTTGATGAGCAGGGCAGAGACAATGTCAGTGTGGCAGGCTGCACTTGTTGCTAACAGGTTGTGCAGCAATTGCTGGGGTGAGACTCAATCTGTGCCTTGCTTCCTCGTGAAGTTAGGGGGTTCAACCTGTACACATATATACATATATATATATATATATATATATATATATATATATATATATATATATATATATATATATATGTCGGTCGAAGACCTCAAGGGAAGGAAGAAGAACTGGATCAGAGCAACAATGTTTAATGAAATCGATTACAAACACACAGTGTGGAGCAAGGCTCAAAAATGCACCGCCTGACATGCAGCGGGCAATTTCTCAAGACACTCGCTGCAAAATAAGCAAAAAGGCATTTCATATATAGCAAAATATCAGACAAGAGTCTGCGCTAAAGACAAAGCAAAACTGGGCCGTAAAGACCCACCTACCATCGTCCCTTCCTACAGAAGGCCAAACTTAGACAAAAAAGATGTAAGCATAGGATAGGGTGACCCTTTTTGGCCCTTTATCTAAACACATCAGACTTGAGCGCAGGCCGAAGGAAATATTCTCATAATACCTTCAATGGTTTTCTTGACACTAGGCAAAATAGTAGATTAATGATTGAATACACATGCTGAATACACAACAATCAAAGGATATGTAATGTCTATATTTCTTTCCAAGGTTGGTTACGTCCTTGATTTAGGAGACATACTGGAAACTACAAAGATATATAATTAATTATTCCCTTTGTGAAGAAGGCGTTTGGCAACATGCTTTCCCTGTACGTGGGTTGTGAGCATATTATCTACTGTCTGGCACATACATTCAAGGACTTGTTTACTGGGCTAAGGATCCACCCTGCACCTCGAGCCTCGAAACCACATTTTGTCCACCCGCCTCTGCCTGCAGCTGAGTTCAAATCAGTTTTCAGAAGCACGATATATAATTTCAGATGTTATGATCAATTGAGTCATGGGGTTTAAACCCTAATGGCTAACAGTTCCTCCCTTTGTCTTTACATGACAACTCCTTGGAAAGACACCGTATACCCCAGTGGTCAGCATCCCAATTAGTCACATGCCAGGCGCGACACAGCGTCACGCATGCTCAAAGAGTGATACCGGCCCTAACTGGCCGTCTAACATTCAACGCATAAATTGTTAGCCATAATTCACGACGACGACGCCTGGTTAGGAGATTGCTGCCGCCCGGCCGGATCCCGAATCCACCCTCGGCACGGCGTAGGTGCGACCCAGTTGCCAGCCAGATTTGGGGCCCTCCTTATGCAGGCGTGGTCCTCGCGAATCAGGGCAAACAATCGACGTCCAATGCCATCAAGCCTTGTACATGTGATTGCTCTGTGGAAGAAAAGGAGGCACATTCGTCATCACCAATATCCATCTCCTCATAATCACAAATCTCCATCTCCACATAGTCTGTATCAACGTCAGTATTCAAAGTGTTGGGTGTCTTAAGCTGAGACGATCCCAAAGTGGTTGTTACGGGTGGTGTAAGTGGTGGTGAAGGTGGTTCTCCCGGATATCCCGGATACATGTTTGCCATCCGCTCCTCACTGCTGGCATAATAGCAATAGCTCTTAAAAGAACCTACACTTTCTAAATCACAGGTATAATCATCCCAACTAAAATCATTATCATTATCAGAATCCCAAGCATCAATAGGTTCATCGATTTCAAGCCAGGAATCATAGATCCCTAAAGCCACATCCTCTTGCCACGAAACGTCGAGGCCATCAACCCAATCGTGGGGGTCCGAGACGATAGAGTTGGCCGGTTCACCAATGGCCTTTGGATCCTTCCCATATAGTGAAAGTAACATCCCGTTGGTGGTGGTGGGTGGGGTCCATCCTGTGAAACATTTTCTCACACAAATCATGATTAGGGATTTCATTATAACTACGGTGAGTACGATTCCCACGATTATGGCCAGGCCTGTCAATAGCCATTTTACAATGACCCCTGTCCATCCTCTGAACCAGGCTGATATGCTGGACCATACATTATTGGCTTCTTCCCTTTCCTTTCGGCTATCCGTGAGATCCTGGGTCGCGGCCTTAAGCCGACTGATTGAGGCCTCTATTCCTTCCGAGTGATCGGGGACATATGTGCAGCATTTTCCATCGATCACCCCACATACTCCTCCCTTTTCTGCCAACAACATATCCAAAGCCACTCGATTCTGCATCACCATCGTTCGCATATGCACTAATTCGTCTTCCAATTGTAGTTCTGCGATTCGGGTTTCGTTTCCAATTCGTTCCATTACTAATGCGAGACTATCTATTCGCCAATCATTCATAGTCACTCCCGCTTGGGGAAAAAATGCTCCTAGTAGGACCTGCCACCAGTGTCCGTCCAGTCTTACTGTTCCATCCGGGTTCCAAAGAGAGAATCGTTTCTTCCTCTCGTGGGTAGGGGTGTACCCTGTTTCATTAAAATGATCTACCAAATTTACCTTGGGAAAAATGGATCCCAGATAACAAGTCCCTCCCCACTGTTCGGGTAG
The DNA here is from genome assembly GCF_964187855.1 of Myxine glutinosa. NCBI lineage: Eukaryota > Metazoa > Chordata > Myxini > Myxiniformes > Myxinidae > Myxine > Myxine glutinosa. The sequence goes on from NC_136264.1 coordinate 140,819,496, forward strand.
GTATGGATATGCCTTATTTCCGCAAATAAACATCACTCCATGGGGTGGGATAAGGGCCGAGGCCATGCATTTACTGATTTCAACGCGGGTGGCGCTTGGTGCTCCCCAAGATATGGTTAGCTTGGTTACGTTATGCTGGGCTTGGTCATCTATGGTTATTACAAGGGGGCCTCCCTTTTCTCTCCCTCTGGTGTCGGATGGCAGGGTATGGGTGCATTCCGAGGTTCCCATCTGAACGTGTCCCTTTCCTATAAGACACACCCGTCCCTTTTGCTCTGTCACCCAGACTGGATCAGGTGGTTTGTCTAACAAAGCCTGCTTAATGGGTGGGGTATATCGAAACTCCCGGGAACACACTGCTGGGGATTTTGGGCCTATCAGTTCCAAGGTTGTGGTCAGACATGGGGTACGCAAGGGTCCTGAGCACATATCTCGTAGGGACAGGGGCAGCACTACCATTTCTATCCCTGTCGTACTGGTGTGAGGAAAATGCATACACACCCAACAACGTGATCGGTTCTGTACCTTCGCCATTGCACGGGTCACTGTCCAATACGTATTTTCCTTTGGCTTTTTCTTGCTTTCGATCCGTGGGTGCGGAATTAATATGTGTGAGATGCATGGTGGCCTATAGGCGTAGGGGGAGCTCTGTGAGGTCATGAATTCACATTGTAGTAACAGAGTAGTGCCGCTGTTCAGTAATACATGCGTGGTTAAATTGTTCGAGTCCTTTCCCCATTTGTAACCTGCCCTGGCCATGTTTACTATTGGTGCGCCGCCTTGTCGTGGCGCTTGCTTCAAACGACTGAGGGCAGCAAAACCTGTCTTCCTTCCCTGTGAGTCTGTGTACAGCGCCCTCCACATTATCCGTGTCCATACGTCTTCCTTCACATGGCAGCAGGGTATATTTATCCTCTGACCCCAGATAACTCTCTGCCGGTAGACCTTAACGGTTTGGTCGCCATATGCATATGTCTCCGTGTTCGCCCATGCCCTCATGTCCCCCCACTTGAGGCGTGACACGGCAGGTGCAGTGCTGGCAAAGCGGTATATTAAACTAAGTGTGATTGCCACCCCTAACAGGCGGTGGTGCAGCATCCTCGATCTGTGGTGGTGCGTTTGAGGTGTCTGTGTTTGTGGGTATGGCCAACTTACAATGTGTGGCATGTACCCAGGACGACTTGCCCTCACAAAACACCGCTGTTGGTGTGATCAGAAGAACTTGGTATGGCCCCGTCCACCTTGGTTCGAGCGCAGTCTTACGGGTGAAATGCTTCACCAGCACGTAATCTCCTGCCTCGAAGGTGTGGATAGGCTTGCTTGTTGGCTCCGGCAGGGCCTCCCGAACACGTTCATGTATGCTGCGCGCCACATGGGACAGACCTATGCAAAACTTTAAAAGCATGTCATCCATGATAGGTAATTCAAGTGCTGCCATATCCACTGGCGCCGATACCGGCAAACTCATGGGCCGACCCATTAATATCTCGTGCGGAGAGAGACCAGTGGTGCGCCCTGGAGTGGAGCGCACGCTCATTAACGCTAGCGGAAAGGCCTCCGGCCACTTGAGGCCTGTCTTGTCGCAAATCTTTGCCAACTTACCTTTCAGTGTGCCATTCGTTCGTTCTATAAGTCCCGCCGACTGAGGGTGGTAAACACAGTGGAACGACTGTATCACCCCCAAGGCCTTTAACACGGCTTTAATGACGTCCCCTGTAAAGTGCCCGCCCTGATCGGATGACACTTTCTGCGGGACGCCGAATCGACATATAAAGTGCCGCAAAAGGCACTTGGCCACCGTTATAGCGTCAGCCTTGACGCATGGGTAGGCCTCTACCCACTTGGTGAACATGTCCACCACTACCAATACATGCTTAAAGGACATACAAGGTGGTAAATTGAAAAAATCGAACTGGACATGACAGAACGGCCCGACCGGAGCCGGGTGGCCCGCGTTGTGGCGGCGCCTGGGGGGAGCCCCCCTATTATGCCGTTGACATATAGCGCACGAGCGACAGACCATGGTAACCACAGCCGAAAGGCCTGGTGCTGCCCAGGTGGAAGTGACCTGCCTCATCACCCCCCTATGGCACACATGGCCATTTTGATGCGCCATGCGTGCCAACCATGGCAATAAAGCTCGCGGTGCCACGGGTTTGTCATTAATCGTCCACATTTGTCCTTCCGTGGGGCGCTGAGTTCCCAATTTAATCCAATCTTGATGTTCTACGTTTGAGGCCGCGGCTTGTAATTGTATTACATCGAACTCTGTAGGTGCGGATGTCGGAACGTCTGTCTGGGCGGTCGCTTTAGCGCCCTGTTTGCGCGTAACTACTGGCATATTATACCCAACCTGTTGGTTTGCCGCTTGTGCTGCTGCTTCGTCGGCTCGGGCGTTTCCACGGGCCACAGCGTCGTCTGTACGCTGGTGACCTCGGCATTTAACTACAGCTATTTCACGTGGAAGCATAATACTATGAAGCAGATTTCGCACTAAGTCCCCATTTTTGATGAGTGCTCCCGCTGAAGTGAGGAACCCTCTCATTTTCCATATGGCCCCTTTGTCGTGGACCACTCCGTGTGCATATGCCGAGTCAGTATAAATTGTCACTGCCTTTTCCTCGCTTACTTCGCACGCTCTCGTGAGTGCGTACAGTTCAGCTTGTTGTGCTGACCAGGTGGGCGGGAGGCGGCCGCTTTCGACCGTCTCTGTATCCGAGCATACTGCGTACCCAGATAACAGGGATCCGTCCCATGCCCGTTTGGCTGAACCATCGACGTAATAGGTGTGATCGGCTTCCTGTAGCGGTGTGTCCTGTAAGTCAGGCCTTACCGTTGATATTAACTGGACCACGTCCGTACAAACGTGCGGGATTCCCTCCTCCTTTGTTGGCAAAAGTGTCGCTGGGTTAAGAACGGTGCACCGCATCACCGTCACGTTAGGTGCCATAATTAATGCCGTTTCGTATTGCATCAGTCGAGTGGCTGTGAGATGCTGTGTGTTTCGCTGTTGTAGTAGCGTATGGACGCAATGCGGTACCTGTAAAAGGACCGCATGTCCCATTACTATGTCGGCCGTCCGCTCAACTGCGTATCGGGCAGCCGCCACGGCTTGTAAGCACAGCGGAAAGCCTTGTTCTACCGCATCAAGCTTTTTGCTGAAATAGGCTACCGGACGTTCCCTATCTCCATGAGTCTGAGTTAACACGGATTGCGCGAATCCCCCTACTGCATGGGTGAAAAGTGTGAAGGCCTTTTTATAGTCGGGAAGGCCCAAGGTTGGGGCCGTTACCAGGGCTCGTTTGAGTCCTTCGTAGCAGCGTATTCGATTGTCCGTCCAGTTCACCATCCGTGGCTGGTCGTTTTTCGTCGCCTCATACAGAGGTTTTGCTAGTAACGCATAGTCAATTATCCATGTACGACAATACCCTGCCATTCCCAAAAATCGCAACACCTCCCTTTGTGTACGAGGCAACGGGGTTTCCATGATGGCCGTGACCCGGCTCGCGTTGAGCTCACGTCTCCCATGCAAAATCGCGTGTCCCAAGTATGTAACTATCTCCCGCACAAATTGCAATTTTTCCCGGCCTACTTTGTGGCCTTTCTCGGCTAGCGCATTTAACAGCGCTAGTGAATCCGTCTCGCAGGCTGCCTTGGATGGAGAGCAGATTAATAAGTCGTCGATGTACTGCAACAGCACCGAGCCGCCTTCCAACTGGACATCCGCGAGATCGCGGTGCAGCGCCCGTGAAAACAAGGTAGGGCTATCTGCGAATCCCTGCGGAAGCACTGTCCAGGTGAATTGTCTCCCCCTAAAGGTGAAAGCGAAGAGGTATTGGGACTCTGGAGCTATTGGCACTGAAAAGAAGGCGGAACACAAGTCTATGACTGTAAAATGTGTAGCCTCTGGCGGAATGGAAGTCATCAGAACTTCTGCATTTGGTACAACCGGATGAATACCCTGAATTATTTTATTAATCTCCCGCAAATCCTGCACAAATCGCCACTTTCCTGTCATTGGTTTTGGCACTGGGAAAACGGGGGAGTTACATGGGCTGTTGGTTTCGATTATTATTCCCTGCTGCACGAGCGATTCTATCACCGGAAAAATGCCTGCGTCAGCCTCGTGCCGAAGTGGGTACTGCCGAATGTGTGGTAAAGGTAACCCTTTTTTAATTGGAATCACCAACGGGGGTGCATCCCTAATGCGCCCTACTTCATTCTCGTGTTGCGCCCATAGTGACGGGGTGACGGTGTCGAGCAACCCATCGGAGTCCCCTGGGGTCGTGGGGACCGCTCTAACCATGTGTGCCGCTTTGGGTGGTAGTTCCACCATCTCAAATCTAACTCGTCTGTCCTGAGGTGCCAAATTAATTATGAACCCTTCATTGTTGTCCAACACATGGACCGTTCGGTGTTCAACATTGTATCGACGCCTTACTGGCGTTTTCCGCAGTCGGTCCATCATCCATCCAATGCTCTCGGGTGGCCATCCTCTGGCGGTGCTAAGGGTAACATGCGCTACCATCCCCTCGGGGTACTTAGCCTTTGATCTCTGGCGCGGCGACAAGGTTACCGTAATCCCAATGCCCTCTCGGCCAATCCATATGTGTGATAATTGAAGATCAGAGGTTTCCCCTAAAGCTGCCGCAACCATGTCTAAATAATAATCATCGCTCCCAGTCGCGTCATAACATGCGGTGCAGTGCGGCGGGTTGTATTTCAATTTTGTGGCTATGTGGTGTTCTTCTAGCCAATCACGAATTTCTTGCGTCTGCGCGCCAATCGTGTCGATCACATGGGTCCATGTTGCTAGAGCCCCTTCCTCCAACCGCCACCAATACACGGTGGGGCTGGCTCGCTGCAATGCCATCATTAACAAATCGCGGTTCGATTCTCCGACGTCGACGTATACACCTTCTTTGGTGCACGCAATGTTACAACCTAATCGACACAGCAAATCCCGTCCTAGTAAATTAGTTGGGGCAGTAGTGGTCATGAGAAATGCATGCTTAGCTTCTAGCGGTCCGAGCATTACTCGGGCCTCCTTTGATACGGGGAGAGCTTCTAATTTTCCTGAAACGCCCTGGATTTGGACGCTCTTGTGTGTGGGTTTCAAAGTAGGTAGTTGTCCCTTATTGATACAACTGCGAGTCGCACCAGTATCCACTAAGAATTCTAGTGGTTGTCCATTTACATCTAACGTCAAGGTCGGTTCCTCATCTGGGGTCATTGTTATCAATGGACATTCCTTTGGCGGCCCGCATTCGTCCCGTCAATAGGCGTTTCCATATGACGGCCCTTGCTGTCCCTGGGGTCCTCGTGGTCCCCTTGGATAATTTGGACAATCCCGTCTCCAGTGGCCCATTTGTCCACATTCAAAGCATGCCCCTCTCCCTGGGGGTCCCTGTCCTGGACCCCCCTGTTGGTTTTGTTGGTTTGGCCTTCGCCCCCCTTTGTAGGGAGGTGGGCGCCCTTGCCCTCCCCTCGGCATTTGTTGGCCTGGGGCACAAGGCCCGTATGGCATGCCCGAATTGGGGGTAACCCATGGGGTGGGGCCCATATTGGAGGGTCCCCATTGCGGTGCCCATCCTGGCATGGGTGTTTGTGGTGGCCAATAGGCCGGTGGGGGACCTAGCACAGAACATGGTGGAGCAGCCCATTGGGGTTGTTGGGGTTGTTGGGGTTGTCTCCACGTCTGATTCCCTGGCCCACTAGGCCCTTGTGGTCCCCGGGGTACTTGCATCACAGCTGCCTGCAGTGCCGGACCGAGTGTCTCGTCATCACTTGACCCACTCTCACTGTCACTTCCCATTATTTCTGCCCCCTTTTGTTTCTTCTTCTTGCTCCCCATTGTTTTTGTTGCTTGTTGCTGGGCCAATTTTTCCCTTACCAACATCTGCAACATTTCGTCTTTAATTTCCTTCTTTTCCTCCGAGGAGGAGCCCGGACATTGTTCGAGTTTTGTACATAATTCATTGGTCCCCATTCCTTTCCAACCGAAAAGGACGGCATGCACTTGTTTTTTTAATGCGGGCCGAAGCCCTTCTACTAGGTAATTGTTCACCAGGGGAGCGGGTAGGTCCTCGACTTGGATTAATCCTAACCCGCCCCATCGAGCTATCGCTTTTTCTACTCTCTCTCGATAGTCGCCGATAGTCTCTCCTGCTTTCTGTTTTATGTTGCCAATTTTTCCCCAATCTGGTCCTCCAGGTGGCGCGAGCGCATTGCCAATGTTGGTCAGGAGATGATTTTTCAAAATGACCCAATCGTTTCCGGTCATGGGTGGCATCCGGGCCATGGGGTCATCTATTGGCCATAATGAAAGGGTTTTAGCCTTTGCCCATACCTTTGGTGGCAATATAGATGCTCCCAAATGACAAATATCTCTCCAATCCGGGGCATCCTCTGTAATCCAGTGACAGAGCAATATTACTATATCCAAAGGTTGGTCGATCAACATTTCCTGAACCCTCTTTTGCATGGCCGTTAAATCAGATTCTTTCCAAGGCACACGTTCCCTTACTACCACGCCGTTTGCATCTATTCCCACGCATCGCATGGGGAACACTCCCTTTGTTTCTATCGCACGTTGCACTGGTGCCTGATACTCCACTAGTGAAGGGTATACTTTCTGACCTGGACCTATCGGGGGTGGAAACCCCGGGGTGTCTGTGCCGCTATCTCCATCGTCCTCGACCTGAGGGGCTGATGGTTGTGGGGTCTTTTGAACTCTAGGGGGTCTCCCATTTGTTTCCCCTATAGCGCCCTGGTGTCGGGTACGTGCCTTAGATCCTGGGACTGGACCATGGGGGGGATAGGAAACAGGGATTTCATCTTCCTCATCCTGTTCCTTCTCATCGGAATTAATCCGGGCTACCATTAGCCTCTGGCTTGTCTGCGCTGCGAGCGCCTTCATCTGTTTATCCTGCTTCTTTCGACCCTGTTTGCGCTCATCCTGGTATTTGCCCAACTCTCCTCGCAAACTCGCTTGTCTGGAGGCTGCCTGTCTCTTCAAGGCCTCCACCTTCCACCAACTATAGACCTTCCATGAATCAGGTGGGAGTCTCTTCTTCTTCTTCTCTAGGGCATCTAAAGCCCCATATAGCACATCCAACCTGTCTATTGCAAATGACCCTTCCTCTGGCCAAGGCGTATTCAAACCCTTGGTCAATATAGTCCATGCCTTGCCCGGTTGCAAAGCAGCATACCCATAATCTCTTTTCATGTAAAACGCTGGAGTGTTCTTCAAAGGCTCTCCTTCCTTTCCTACCTTATTACCCATTCTTCCTACCTTCTTGGGTTAATCCCTCCTGGTAGTCCTAAGATCGGGTCGCCCCCCGATCTCTAGCCTTAAACGCAGTTCTCACGCCGGAGTAACTTAACACCTATTATCTATCACCCACATATGGGTCTACCTGCTTCCCACGCAGGAAGCTTACCTGAGGGGTATCCCTCCTTATCTCGGGCGCCCTGTATAATCGATTCGTTACCCACTGCTGCTCTGGTTAAACTAAATATGGTTCGGAATACAAGCCAGGTAGTACAGCCGACAGAGGTCCACACATCCAAAGTAAGGCAGGAGGCTTTCAATTTCAATGTGCAAAAATGCTTACCCAAATTAGATGCCGGCAGGCCTCCTTCCCGACCTGGAACGTGAGGGTCCACCTCGTCTGCACACCTGGATGATCCCACTCCTGACACCAGATCTGTCGGTCGAAGACCTCAAGGGAAGGAAGAAGAACTGGATCAGAGCAACAATGTTTAATGAAATCGATTACAAACACACAGTGTGGAGCAAGGCTCAAAAATGCACCGCCTGACATGCAGCGGGCAATTTCTCAAGACACTCGCTGCAAAATAAGCAAAAAGGCATTTCATATATAGCAAAATATCAGACAAGAGTCTGCGCTAAAGACAAAGCAAAACTGGGCCGTAAAGACCCACCTACCATCGTCCCTTCCTACAGAAGGCCAAACTTAGACAAAAAAGATGTAAGCATAGGATAGGGTGACCCTTTTTGGCCCTTTATCTAAACACATCAGACTTGAGCGCAGGCCGAAGGAAATATTCTCATAATACCTTCAATGGTTTTCTTGACACTAGGCAAAATAGTAGATTAATGATTGAATACACATGCTGAATACACAACAATCAAAGGATATGTAATGTCTATATTTCTTTCCAAGGTTGGTTACGTCCTTGATTTAGGAGACATACTGGAAACTACAAAGATATATAATTAATTATTCCCTTTGTGAAGAAGGCGTTTGGCAACATGCTTTCCCTGTACGTGGGTTGTGAGCATATTATCTACTGTCTGGCACATACATTCAAGGACTTGTTTACTGGGCTAAGGATCCACCCTGCACCTCGAGCCTCGAAACCACATTTTGTCCACCCGCCTCTGCCTGCAGCTGAGTTCAAATCAGTTTTCAGAAGCACGATATATAATTTCAGATGTTATGATCAATTGAGTCATGGGGTTTAAACCCTAATGGCTAACATATATATATATATATATATATATATATATATATATATATATATATATATATATATATATATATATATATACGTATATATATATATATATATATATATATATATATATATATATATATATATATATATATATATATATATATATATATATATATACACAAAGAATTAAGTTAAGCACCCCCCCCCCGTTTTTTTACAACCTCGCACATTACAAGTTTGTTGTCGTCAAAACAGTGTAATATACCCATGATATTGCTATATTTTCTGGAGAAGTGATATTATGGTCACATAAAAACATAACAATCATGCCGTTTTCAATATTTTATTCTGAATAATTTAAGGTGAAATTTTTTGGGAATTTTAGGCATATTTTCACCTCAATTTAAGTATGGAGCTATAGGTCCATCACGGACAGTGGGATGACGTTTATGTTTTCTAACGTACAGTCATTGTTCTGAGAAGACCTCTAGCGATCTTTGCGTCAATAACGTGTGTAGGACCCACGTGATCGGATCACTGACTCAACCAATCACTTTTTTTCACTTTGATCACTCAATTTCATCATGGATAATTGCTAATGTCATACCAATCATTATTTGATCTCACATACCTTAGAATATATGCCAATGTATACATATACACAAAGAATATATATTAGGGGGTGCTTACCTTATTTCGTTGTGTAGGGGTGCTTAACTTAATTCTTTGTGTATATATATATATATTATATATATATATATATATATATATATATACATACATACATACATACATACATATACATATGTACATATACATACATACATATACATACATACATACATAATTATATATATTAAATATTTTAGGATAATAATTATTTATATATATATATATATTGTTATGTCGGGTGGGGTAGTGATATGTAGAGCCAGCTAGATCTGAATAGGTAGCATGCTTCACTTGTCGCGGTAAGGAAACCACCCTGTAATAAGTTCTTCATGTGTAGGCGTTTTGTCGGTTAAGAGTATACCTGTGAACATACCAGGATGTTCATGTGTTAAATAGAGTAGGGATTAAAGAGTAGGGCCCCTGTGTGTCACACCTGGTAGCTAAACCTTTGTCCCTTCTGGCAATGCACACCTGTAGACACATAGTTAGGTCCCTAGCGCAACATTAAATGATTCCCTTCCCTGACATGACTTTGGAAGACGGACAGGCAAGGGGGGGGGGGGGGGCTCGGGGCGCCGCCGCATGGATCGCGGCCAGCTGCACCTACAAGCTATGATCCCGCTACACGCTACATGCTATACCATGCCCAGGAGGGCTGTGATCGGTTGGCGCGAATGGACGCAGAAGGCGCGAAGCGGGTCGACAAAGGGCGGGAAGTTACGAGGCTCTGGTTGGGTGCCGCGCCGAGGCTGACGTCACCGCCAGATGTTATAAAAAGAGCGCGTGGAACTCTGCGCACAGATTCCTGGCCCTGGCAGTCCCGGTGCGATCTCGAGTGGAGAGGGTCCTGTCCCTGGTTGCGTGGCTCGCAGTCTTGGCCCTGGTTGAGTTGGCTTATCGATCGTGTGTGAAGATCGACCTCTGCATGTGCTTGGAGCGGTGCTCGGTGCTGTGGTGCTGGAGCGAGGGACCTCGTGGGTGCATCGGGGCCGAACGGAGCCGTGTTGGATGGCGGACAAGACAAGACGAGAGACAGATAAGACCGAGCTCCGCGTTCCCAATTACATAACGGACGTGTTATTTTGGTTGTTCACTCCCCCGTCTGTATTTGACGTCAGTGTGTGGGATCCCAATCTAGGAACTTTATATAATATCGTATTTCCCTGTCCGCGATTCCTTGTAAATAAACCCTTGCATTATTTTCCATTCCCCGCAAATCTTGTGTCCGGTTGAGGTCGTTTGCCTTCCACAGCTACGCAAAGGAGTAACTGTAACTGAGTAATTGCAAAGCTTATGGAGTAACTGTAGGTCAAGTGTAGGACACTGTCAAACTGGCCTTCCAGGTTAATGAGAGGTGCTTGTTGCCAAGGATCTTTCTGCAACACCAGGTTTTGAAACAAGAGCATATCGTTCAGGAGAGCTGAGGATGAATGATGGGATAATCTTATAAAAAAACAGAGGTCCTTGTGGAATAAGTCAGACAGTCTCTACTTGCATCTCTGCTTGGAAAAAAAGGATTGAGTATTCTGCTGCACACGAGGCCAGTCTGCTTTTCTTGTGATGCGATAGACTCGGCAGCTCTCCAAAGATGGGAAACAAAATGTTGCGCATTTTCACATCAGTGGTGACGTCAATGATATCAAGGCTCTGTTACGATTATAGTATGAAAAATAACCAAGTTCTATGTCTTCCATTATGAAGGCAATTGCATTAAAATATAGCAATTGTCTTTCCCAGGAGGCATTTCTTTTTTAGCCACTTACTTCAGAAAGGCCTTCAGGTGCTATGTTATGAATAAACGTACATCAGAGGTTGGAGAGTTGATCTAAAGCTTGGGATCATAAAACGTTTTCATATTCCTTTTGAAACTAAATGATACATGAGGAAAACTGTTAAACAGAAAAAGAAATGATTAGCTCGGATTATCATAAGAGGCAATCTATTTATTTTGTCTGCCTCGGGGGTGGGATGTGTGGGGATAGTTGTTAATATGAGAAAATTAGAATTCAGCAAAGGAAGAGAAGGGGCGATTATAGGAAAAAGAAAGCATGGTAGGGGTTGTCCGAGGAATGGATCGAAAATGGAAATGAGGCATGGGAAACGATAAGAGCTTAAGAGGAAGGAAAAGAGGGCCAGGGCTGAAAAATATCAGTGAGTTTGCCCAAGTAAGAAACAGGTGTTCCTCATACTGCTTCATTTACACCCATGAGTATAAGTCTACTGCAATAATTACAACAAATAAGGAAGCCTATTTCTCTTAAACTTCAACAATCAAACAAGAAGACGTCATGCAGAGCACGATACTTGCAAAATCCACCCCTCCCCCCAAAAAGGTTGCGATGGATACATCATATGTCCATTTCATTGAGATTAAAATTGACGATCTTAATCAAAGCTCGTGTCAATCGGATGAAAATTGATGATTTTTCAGATTTAAATTGACGATATAAGAAGTTTGACCTTGAGTTGACCTTTGAACTTTTGACCTCAAAATAGTTGGTTTCCCAATTCAGTGAGGCACTATGCAAATGCGGTTTAATCTTCAAGTTAATAGGATGAAAATTGACGATTTTTCAGGTGAAAATTGATATTAGAAGTTTGACCTTGAGTTGACCTTTTGACCTTAAAATAGTTGGTTTTCCAATTCAGTGAGGCACTATGCAAATGCGGTTTAATCTTCAAGTTAATAAGATGAAAATTGATGATTTTTCAGGTGAAAATTTAAATTAGAAGTTTGACCTTGAGTTGACCTTTTGACCTTAAAATAGTTGGTTTCCCAATTCAGTGAGGCACTATGCAAATGCGGTTTAATCTTCAAGTTAATAGGATGAAAATTGATGATTTTTCAGGTGAAAATTTAAATTAGAAGTTTGACCTTGAGTTGACCTTTTGACCTTAAAATAGTTGGTTTCCCAATTCAGTGAGGCACTATGCAAATGCGGTTTAATCTTCAAGTTAATAGGATGAAAATTGATGATTTTTCAGGTGAAAATTGATATTAGAAGTTTGACCTTGAGTTGACCTTTTGACCTCAAAATAGTTGGTTTCCCAATTCAGTGAGGCACTATGCAAATGCGGTTTAATCTTCAAGTTAATAGGATGAAAATTGATGATTTTTCAGGTGAAAATTGATATTAGAAGTTTGACCTTGAGTTGACCTTTTGACCTCAAAATAGTTGGTTTCCCAATTCAGTGAGGCACTATGCAAATGCGGTTTAATCTTCAAGTTAATAGGATGAAAATTGATGATTTTTCAGGTGAAAATTTAAATTAGAAGTTTGACCTTGAGTTGACCTTTTGACCTTAAAATAGATGGTTTTCCAATTCAGTGAGGCACTATGCAAATGCGGTTTAATCTTCAAGTTAATAGGATGAAAATTGATGATTTTTCAGGTGAAAATTGATATTAGAAGTTTGACCTTGAGTTGACCTTTTGACCTCAAAATAGTTGGTTTCCCAATTCAGTGAGGCACTATGCAAATGCGGTTTAATCTTCAAGTTAATAGGATGAAAATTGATGATTTTTCAGGTGAAAATTTCAAAGTATCCTCTCCCTCTCCTCTCTCTCACTTCCCCCCTCACTCGCCTCACCTCTCCCTCTCTTCTCTCTCTCTCCCTTCACCTTTCTCCCTTTCACCTCTCTCCCTCCGCTGTCTCTTCCCCTCCACTTTCTCTCCCCTCTCTCCCCCTATCCTCTCACTCCCCCTCACTTCTCTCGCACCTCACCTCTCTCCTCCACACCTCTCTCCCCTCACCTCTCTCCCCCCTCACCTATCTCCTCCTCACCTCTCTCCTCCCCACCTCTCTCCCCCCTCACCTCTCTACTGCCTCACCTCTTTCCACCCTCATCTCTCTCCATCCTCATCTCTCCCCCCCCCCCCCCACCCTTCTCTCTCTCTCTCTCCCTCTCCTTCTCTCTACTTCTCTCTCCTTCTCTCTCCTTCTCTCTAGCGTGACGGTTCTGTGACGATTGCGATTGACCAATCAACGGTCTGCAGTATTGCTAGCTCCACCCATAGGTACGGGTTTGGCTCGTTTGGTACTTATCCACAGCAGGAAACAAATTTAGCATGGGTACTTAGGTACGGTACGGTTCGCTTGGCAATGCCAATGGAAAAACGAAAAAATTGATTTTGGTTACAGTACAGTACGGTACGGTACGGTACCGCGGTGGAAAATCGCCATAAGATCCCTTTAGCCATTCTCAAGTTATCGTGGTAACGAAAACCTATCACGGACGGATGGACGGACAGCCGGACGGAAAACCTGAAAACATAATGCCTCCGGCGACTTCGTCGGGAGGGGCATAACAATGTTTATGCAGAATACAGTCAAATAGTTACATAGATTGAAATATCAGATCATGAACCGTGCTCAATACAGAACATCGAAGCAGTTTATATGGCTAGGGTTACAATCCTGGATGGATCATTACTCCGACACAGGAAGTCAGGGTAGGAATTTCTAACTTGTTGTTGTTGTGTTGCCCCAGTCACTTCTGGTTGAACAGACCTGCGGCATTGAGATAGCCGATAGATCTCACAGGAGCAACTCAGTGATGCCTCACATCCAAGATGCCTATGTGAAACCAGGACAGCGCAGCCTTCCATGATATGTTTTATTGTGTGTGGATCGGCCTGGCGGTGGTTGCAGGTGTCGTCAGTGGTGCCGTTGAGTCTATGTATGTAGTGTAAAAGTTGTGGGTGGTGTCCACAGAGAAGGCGTAAAAGGTGAACAGATCGGACCTGGGGAATTTTGTACTTGTTCATGGTGCTGAACATAGCTCGCCTACTCTTCGCAAAAACACAGTGGGATCTGCAACGTCCACCAACTAATGCCGGCAGATGGGGACGTCCATTTTACATCCATCCGAGGAGCAGCAGGGGCAGATAGCTATGTCAGAATTCGAAGTCAGGGTAGACAGCTCAGGGGCTAGTGTGTCCTGTCAGCCCATATATTGAAAGCAAACAAAAAGAAAAGCAAAATGAAGAGATACACGGGAAATACAGATGCAAAAGCAATTTATATTTGAGGCAATTGCTCCAAACCGTGAAACCGCACACAAGACAAGGCCAAAGAGAAGTTTGAAAAATAAGACGGCAGAGGAACTAGCAAGGCGAGATAGAGGGTCACAGATCAAGGGCATTACCTTTTGATGCATTATCCAGCTGACAAGTAAGTGCCATACAAGGGCATGCACAATCTGGGGAGTGCGCCCTGAGAATCCGAATGGCATGCTTATTCATGCAAATGGCAGCGGGGCTTGGAGTGACTAGATTGCTTGCTGCTCAGTAAAGAGGGCCACAGCCAAACGGCAAGAGCTCCAGTTTGGTGCAAATGAGGGAAGTATTGACCCTGCAGTGCGAGATTAAGGACAAAGGCCTGTGCGGGCTCCTAATTGAAAATCACCTCTTACAGCATTTGCCGCCAGGCTTATTTTTTAATGAATACAAGAGCAGATGTTCTCTTTGCTGCAGAAAACAAAAGACAGTGGTAACTCAAAAGCATCACTTCTCATTTGTGCATTAAACCTCCAGCGGCACTTCAATCACTCGGATTCTGGACATCGTCGATATTTCTGCCGCGGCAATCCATGGATGCAGTCTGTCCTGGGAGCTGTTTTGTCTGAAATTGGTGCATTTTTGTTAATGCATATAAAACACACAGATACAGTCACGTGAAAAAGTAAGTACACCCCATGTAAAGTTTTGGATTTTTCAACACATTTCAACATACAGCTATTTGATCTTCATTTCAACAATATTGATAGATAAAGGTGATATAATACAACAAATATCATGAAACATTTACATTTTGTTGTCCATTGTATAATTTAAATAAACATAAATGCAAATTTCGCATGTGGAAAAAGTAAGTACACCCCTACATTTATCACTACTTCAAATACCTAAAATTAGAATCAGGTGCACCAGCTCAGGTGCAAATGATTAGAACATCGTTAGAGAGGATCTTGGAGGAACCTGTCTTATTTAAACCTCAGACATTTCGTTTGGTTTGTTCTTTGTTGATGAAGTGTGCGGCGTCACCATGCCGAGATCAAAAGAGCTCTCTGAGGCCTTCAGAAAGAAGGTTATAGATGCCTACGAGTCTGGGAAGGGATTTCAAAAGAACTCCAAACAATTTGAAATCAAACATTCGACTGTCAGGAAGATCATCTACCAGTTGAGAAGATTCCAAACAACTGCCAACTTGTTCAGGCCAGGCCGCCCCAGCAAGTTCAGCCCGAGAGCAGACCGCAAGATGCTGAAAGAAGTCTCGAAGAACCCCAGAATGTCATCACGGGACCTACAGGTAGCTCTTGCCAATGTTGATGTCAAAGTGCACGAGTCTTCCATTAGAAAGAGGCTGCACAAATTTGATCTACATGGGAGGTGTGCCAGGAGGAAACCTTTGCTGTCCAGAAAGAACATCAGGGCAAGATTAAAGTTTGCCAATGAACACCAAGGCAAAGACCAGCACTTCTGGAACAATATGCTCTGGACAGATGAGTCAAAGGTAGAGCTATTTGGCCACAGTACCAGAAGACATGTTTGGCAAAAACCAAACACAGCATTTGACCACAAGAACCTGATACCAACTGTAAAGCATGGTGGTGGAAATATTATGGTTTGGGGCAGCTTTGCTGCATCAGGGCCTGGGCAGCTCACCATCATAGAATCCACTATGAATTCTTCGTTGTACCAGAGGGTGCTTGAGGATAATGTGAGGCCATCTGTCGGAAAGTTGAAGCTCAACCGGAGGTGGACCTTGCAACATGACAATGACCCTAAACATAACAGTAAATCCACCAAGGAATGGCTGAAAAGAAAGAAATGGAGGGTTCTGGAATGGCCAAGTCAAAGCCCGGATCTAAATCCCATTGAGATGTTGTGGGGGGATTTGAAATGAGCTGTGCATGCAAGAAACCCCTCAAACATCGCACAGCTGAAATAATTATGCATGGAGGAGTGGGCAAAAATTTCTCCCAGTCGATGTCAGAGACTGGTAGACAGTTATAAGAAACGCCTACTTGAGGTTGTTTCTGCCAAAGGGGGCAATACCACTTATTGGAGCCAAGGGTGTACTAACTTTTTCCACATGCGAAATTTGCACTTATGTTTATTTAAATTATACAATGGACTACAAAATGTAATTGTTTCATGATAATTGTTATATTATATCACCTTTATCTATCAATATTGTTGAAATGAAGATCAAATAGCTGCATGTTGAAATATGTTGAAAAAGTCAAAACTTTACATGGGGTGTACTTACTTTTTCACGAGACTGTATGTAGTTATTCGCTTCGACCTATTCCTCGTATCAATCAGGAAGTCCAGCCACCACAATATGAGTGTAAAGAATTTAAACTATGCTCTGTGTTTCTTCCTGCCACTTCAAGTAAATGAGAGATTTTTTTCTCAGAACCACAGGGGATTTTCAGGCTGAATGGCTGTTTCCACTCTTTGGACAAGGTGCAGAGCGCTGATGATTGCCATAGGTTTTCTGAGGCCTTGTCTTGATTTGGTAGTGGATAGCATCAAAATGCAAAACTAGGACATTGAGCCAGCTGTTCCATCTGCACTAGTTTGTGGACAAGAAGTTATCTTAAAAACACGCTCCTTCCTTTGTCAAATTAGGTGTCATTCAGTCGTACTCTTAGTAAGGCTTTAGCATCAGTTGTATTTTCCCTCGGTTGCTATCCGTGCTATAGTGGATACACCTGAATTCCAGTTCGAATGTGGGGGGAGAGAGACAGACAGACGAGACAGACGAGAGAGAGAGAGAGAGAGAGAGAGCGAGAGGGGGAGAGAGAGAGAGAGAGGGGGAGAGAGAGAGAGAGAGAGGGGGGGAGAGAGGGAGAGAGAGAGAGAGAGAGAGAGAGAGAGAGAGAGAGAGAGAGAGAGAGAGAGAGACAGACGAGAGAGAGAGACAGACGAGAGAGAGAGAGACAGACGAGAGAGAGAGAGAGAGACAGACGAGAGAGAGAGAGACAGACGAGAGAGAGAGAGACAGAGAGAGAGACAGAGACAGAGACAGAGCCAGAGAGAGAGAGAGAGAGAGAGAGAGAGAGAGAGAGATAGAGATAGATAGATTGTGAGTTTGTTCCAGAGGCGGGAGAAAAGGGGAATGAAAGAGTGAAGGTGAGCAGAGAGCCTTGATTTTGGCAGTTTAACCATAAGAGGGTTGCTGGCAGATCTTGTGCGACCTGTAGGAATATTTGGGGGACAGAGCACAGAGAGAGCTGGGGGGGCAAGGCCGGAGAGGAGTCGGTAGAAGACAGAAAGACCACCAACCTGCCTGCGGTGAGTGAGTGAAAGGCCCTCAGAATCAGCTTCATCGGCGAATGGGCACTCCGAAATGGCCGGCCTACTACAAAAGGTTCCGATATTCTGTCATTCGGTGGGTCAATAAAAGGCATTGTGGGCACCTCCAACCTCCGTGTTAGTCGAATATTTAACTTGGCAATGAGGTTGGGATTGTGTATAGCGCAAGGAAAGTAGTTTGGAGTTTTTGCAGCCTCGCTGTTGCCCTACCAATAAATTGGTTCCTCCACTATCTACACCATGTGATCACCATTACCCTTACCTTTGTTAAGTACCTCCTTAAAAAGTGTTGAGCCCAACTTCCATTTGTTCTCTGATGCGAGCACAAGTCTTGTTTATCTTTCACTGGTTTCTCTCCTGTTCTTCGATGTATCAGATGTGAACTGTACGTGTATTTAATACACCATTGCCATATCCCCTTTTAGAGACGTTGTCAATGTAGTTTCGCTTAATGCACCTTGCAGACATCTTCACTGCTTTGTTTTTATCTATATGCTTTGTCTGGAACCAGTTAATATCTGCTCCCTCCAGCAGGTGGTCAGAGGTTAAACCATTTACACTATTCCACGTTTACAGGTGAAAATCGTATTGTCTTCACAAACTCACTGAAGGGGCAGATGTATTTTGTACCCATGACCTAACCCTGGGTATTCCCAGCATGTACGCAAAATTTTCTGGAGATAGGCCAAGCTTTTTCCCATTTTCTAAGGTTCAGACATACATACCCACATATAGTTTCTGAATTTTAATATACCGATTCCTCTTTCCTAGACCTGTGTTTTGCAAGTTTCAAATTTTTGCTTTAATTTATTTTGTTCCACAGAAGCCTGGTGCTGGCTTCGCAGTTAGGGTGCCGGCTTGGGATCCTAGGATCCTGAGTTCAAATCCTGGTCGATCATTGAATTAACACCAGGGGGGTTGACTCAGCCTGTCATCCTTCCGAGGTCGGCAAATTGAGCACCAGCTTGCTAGAGATGAATGCGCTAGTGTGTGCACCGGTTTAGAATAGGTACACCGTATCCCTGCGCATTGTAAGAGGCAACTAAAAGGGTTGGTGTCAGGAAGGGCATCCGGCCATAAAAACATTGCCTCAAAAAAGGGAACCATGATGATTGTCATGGGGCCCGCAAGGCTAACCCCTACACTTCATTTATTATCCTAAATCCTTCATATGTAACTTCAAAATCAATCCCATTGCCCTCTTCATCAGGGTGGGCCATAAAAAGGCCAAAAAAACAAACAAAACAAAAAAAACGTAATTCAACACCAGGGACAGATATTTAAGAATTTTCGAATGTGAAATATTTCTACAATGCTAAAGTTTCAATACTCAAACCAAATGCTCAATATGACCTCTATGTTCTATACGCTTTCTTATACGCAGCAACAGGGTACACATCACTTTCTGAATCTGAATGACTGCATCTTTCAAATCAGCAATTGTGGTTGATATCAAATGATCCAGTATCTTCCATATTTCACAGTAATGCCTTCGTTGTTTTTCAGCCTCGTACACGAGATCCTGGGAATCTTCTCCACAATGTTCTCTGCACTCTCTTCGGACACCACCGAAGGTGGGCGGAGGTTATGTTACACCCCATTTGTCTTTTATTTGTTTGTCTGTGAGCAGGATATCTGAAACAGTTATGGACGAATTCGACCGAAACTTGGTGGACATGTTGGGTGTGTGGCAAGGGATAATTGAATCGATTTTGTTGAAGAACCGGATACGATCATTTTTTAAGCGATTGTTCACCAAAACGATCAAAACGATATCTCAAAATTATGGACGGATTATGACAAAACTTCGTGGATGAATGGATCTGTGACAAGACCAGATTGTGGTTCAGGTCAGGATGCAGATCCCGGCCTATCAGTGGGATACAAAATATAATCTCTCCAGCCAGGCAGAGGTATGCGCTCTACCGAGTGCCGCTCCAGTTAAATTACTCCATTATTTTTATTACCGATAATATATTTAAAAATATGGGTAATACCCCTGGTGCTCACCTGGTAGAATAAACAGTATACTGCACTGACAAAAGTTATTTTAAACCAATTTCAATGCTTGCGAGAAGACAGGGCAGCATGTAGAATCATACTAACATAATCATAAGACTTTAAACAAACAAACAAAAAAAATACCGATTTGGGGGGGGCAGCCCCCCTCTCCTCGCACCTCCCCTTAGGGCCCGGTTTTTAAAAATGTTGTGAACAAACTTTCATACATCATGGGTGTTGAAAGTTGTGCTCAAGTTTCATCTAAATTGTGTGCGTAGTTTCTGAGAACATAGCAAATACCTATTTTTTTTGGGGGGGGGGGGGGGGGTGGGAGGCAACCCCCTACCCCCTCCCATACATTCCCTTAGGGTCAAGTTTTTTAAATGCCGTGAACAAACTTAGATACATCATGGGTGATGAAGGTTGTCGTCAAGTTTCATCAAAATTGTGTGCGTAGTTTCTGAGAAGATAGCAAATATCTATTTTGGGGGCAAACCCCCGGTAGACTGTTCAGGGCCCGATTTTTTTAAATTCCGTGAACAAACGTTGGTACATCACAGGTGATGACGGTTGTGGTCAGGTTTAATCGGAATTGTGTGTGTGGTTTCTGAGAAGAAAGCAAATACCTATTTGGGGGGCACCCTGCTCCCCTCCCCCATAGAACCCCAAAGGGGAAGATTTTTTTTCAATGTTGTGTACAAACTTTGGTACATCACGGGTAGTGAAGGTTGTGGTCACGTTTCATTGAAATAATGTGTGTAGTTTCAGAGAAGAAAGCAAATATCTATTTTTGGGGGCGGGGGGGGGGGGCAGGAGTAAAACCTGGACCCACTTTGACCCCTGTAGACCCGCTTAGACTTCAATTTTCTTAGTCCAGTGAACAAACGTCGGTACATCATGGGGGATGAAGGTTGTGGTCAAGTTTCATTGAAATAGTGTTTGTAGTTTCAGAGGAAAAAAGCAAATTCCTATTTTGGGGGATCAAACCTGGACCTAATTTGACCCCCGGTAGACCCCCTTAGACCCCGATTTTTTTAAATGCCGTGAACAAGCTTTAGTCACAACATACCAAGCGCCATCACATAAGGTCCCTGGAACTTCGTTACAGGTGAGCTAAAAACAAGAGGGACAATTGCTTTGCAATACATGTCCCTTACCGGTCCCAATGAATGTTCTTGTTCCAAGCAAAAAGGGTGTAACTCCATGAAAAATTTGCGAAACAACCCAAAACCTCAAACTTCTGTAACATCAAAATAAAGCCATGTGCCAAGTTTCAGTTGAATATGTTAAGGGTTATGGGGAAAAAAATGCAGAAAACCACAGGTGGGACGGACAGACAGACAGAGAGCAAACCTATAGTCCCCTCCAGGGTAGTGGACTAAATAAGAACCGTCACAGGCAATCCAAAATTTAAATTTACTAGTGGGGTCACCCGACGGGCATGGAGGTGTATCGTTGCGATCGGTGCAGCCGTTTTGCGGGACCCGGGACAATAACGCTAGGCAGGAGTCCAAACCTGAGAATGCTGGAGACCAAAGCTGAAATAGGAAAAACAAACAACAAAAACAACAACAACATGCATTTTAAAGGCCATTTTCCCTACGAGAGCGGGGGTTAGCCTTGCGGTCCCCATGACAATCTTCTCCATTTTGCCCTATTTTCTGCATCTCTCCTTGTTAACCCCCTTGCCCGCATTTCTTCTTCCACCATCTTTAGCCAAGTCTTTCTCGGTCTTCCCGTCCTCTAATTCCTTCTACATTCATTTCCATCACTCTTCTCAACCAGTCACTTTCATCCTTCCTCAACACATGACCAAACCATCTCAACCTGTTCCTCTTCACAGCATCAATCACAGGCTCTTTTCCCATCATCTTTCGCAATTCATCATTTGTCTTCCTCTCTCTCAACGATACTCCGCACATCCGTCGAACCATTCGCATTTCCACCCTTTCCAACCTTCGTTGCTGCTCTACATTCATTACCCATGTCTCGCTCCCATAAATCATAACACTTCTCACACATGCAGCATACACCTTTCCTTTCAGCTTCAACGACACTCCCCTCCTCTTCAGCACGCCACTCAGTTCCCAAAACTTCTTCCATGCACATCTCACTCTAGCAATCGTTGCCGAGTCTGATCCACCTTCTCCATTCAGCATGTCTCCGAGGTAGCAAAATGTTTTCACACCTTCCAGCTTCACGCCGTCTCCAAGATCCAACTCAACATTTCCTCCATCTGCAGCTCCCTCTGTGCAAACCTTACATTTGAATGTAGCTGCCACACTGGTTAATGACCCTCTCAGACCACTACATTTTTGATGAACCCACTCAGCGCACATTGTACATTGAATAGAGTTCACTCCGACACCCTTCCTACACACACACAGCACAGGGCCACTTCCCAGTTCTTTCCACCTCACCACATGCTTTACCACTTGCCATCACCTTCGTCTTTCCGATATTCACCTTCGACATTTTGTCTCCATACATTCCTTCCACTTGTTCATCTTTTCCTTCAGTCCATCCATACTTTCCGCAATCAACACCAGATCATCTGCATACAACAACTCCCACGGTAAACCCTCCTTTACGTTCTGAGCCAGCACCTCCATCACGGCTACCAATAGTAGTGGACTTAGTACCGACCCCTGATGCACTCCCACCTTCACCTCAAACTCACCACTGTTCCGGTCCTTCATCCTTACAGCTCTTTTGTACATTGCCATCACTGCTCTGATCAACCATTCCTCCACTCCTAACTTCCTCAATGCCCATGTCAATACTTTGCGTGGAACCCGATCGAATGCTTTCTCCAGATCAACAAACCCAAGAAACAACTTCTTCCTCTTCTCCATGTACTTCTCCTGCAACTGCCTCACAATGAAAAGCGCGTCTGTCTTTCCTCTTCCTGGCATAAATCCAAACTGCATTTCGTCGATCTTCACCTTCTTCCTTATCCTCCTCTCCAACACCCTTTCCAATACCTTCATTCCATGCTCCAATAACTTTATCGCTCGGTACGAGCCACACTCCAGAGGGTCACCTTTCCCCTTGTATAGAGGGACGAGGGTATTCAGTTCCCAATCCACTGGAATGCGGCCTTCTTTCACCACCAGATTACAGATCTCTCATTCTCTTCACACCCCAACTTCCTGCTGCCTTCAACATATCTCCCACAAATCCCGTCGGCCCTCTCGCTTTTCTACTCTTCATTGCTTTTATCGCTTCCTCAGCTTCCTTCTCAGTTATCTTCTCTGCCGGTCCTAAAACTGGGTTACTCTCTATGTTGCCATCCCATTCATTCTCTGTATTCAACAGCATTTCCATATATCTTTTCCATCTTCCTTTAATTCCATCTGGGTCGACAACGATTTGTCCCACTTCATGCTTCAAGCAACTCACCCCCATCACATCACACCTCTCTTTCGCTATCTGCTTTGCAATCCTGAATACTGCTTTCTGACCCTCTTCCGAATCCAAGCGTTCTCCGAACATTTTCCTACATGCCTCCTGCGCCTTTGCTACCTCTTTCTTTGCAGCCTCCCCGCTGCCTTATAACTTTCATGCTCTGCTGTTTCTGCTCCCGTACCCTTCGCCTTCTGCCACTCCTTGAACTTCTTCCTCTTCTCGTCATTCCCCTTTCCAACTTCATCATCACACCACCATGTTTCCGAGTGCCTCGGTGGTCCTTTTGTCCATCCACATACCTCACCAACGGCTCCCAACAGACTAGCTTTCATTGACATCCAACCACTTTCAAGCTCAACCACATCATCCTCGACCCTACTCAGCCTCTCTTTTAATGCCTCCCTTACTGTCACCTCTTTCAACCTCCACACCTTCATTCTCGGTTGGTACTTCACCCGCCGAGCTCTCCTCGCACCTTTCATTCACCCTTATGTCGCAGACAACCAAGTGGTGCTGTGAAACAGCCTCCTCCCCCGGGATCACCTTTGTGTCCCGGAGGTGCCCCCTATCTCGCCTACGCACCATCAGGTAGTCAACGGTTGTCGTCGACCCACCTGTCGTGTATGTAACAAGCATATTATCCTCTTTCTGGAACTGAGTTGTTAACAAATCAACAAATCAAATCAACTCCATCAGCAAACTCCTAAATCCTTTCACCTTCTCCAAATAGGAAAAACAATATAGCCTATTTTACTCCAGGGGGTCCCAGGATTACCCACCCAAAATATCGTTGCGATCGGTTCAGCCGTTTTTGCGGTACCTTTGGACGGACGGACGGACAGACAGACGGACGGACATTTGGTGAATTATCGTAAGATAAGATTTACAACCATATTACGAGGAAAATCCCAACATGACTAATTAGATCCACCCTGGTTGCAAATCCGTTCTGCATTTCCACATTTTATTGGTGCCATACTTCCCTGTCCTTGAATTTATCAATATCAAATCTTCTACCCTTTATCCAAGCGTCCTTTCCTTCTCTCGTTTTGAGTTCTAGAAGTCCAACTAGCAAATGGTGGTCGCTAAAGATGTTAGCACCAACCTTAACCCTCACGCCAGTCAGAGACCTTCTCCACATCCCTCTTATATTGAAATGATATATCTGATTCATAATTTTTCCATCCGGTGATGTCCATGTTTTGTGAACGTTGTGTGGAAACAGCGTTCCTCATATACAAAGGCCAATAATTTTTCAGAATTCCACTAATCTTATTCCATTACCATTTTGTAAAGCAATTCCATGTTTTCCTGTGGTGTGTTGATGTGCTCAGTGTTGTCCTTTTCCACTTTTGCATTTAAATCTTCCATTACAGTGCACATAATTGCATGGTGTTTCCTCTGTAGAACTTTGATTCCCAGGAGGAATGGGTGGTTAACATTATGCACTATTTGTGGCCTGGAAGAACCATTCCAGCCTCCAGGTTGAGTGTCCATAGCTGTAGTGTTTAGAATCGCTTTGGCGACATGGGAGTCCATGACCGTAGGCAGGGAGAAAGCCTTTTTTAATCACAAAAGCATGAGGATTGGGTGTATGAAAGGTGATCTGGGAGCATGCACATTTCACTTGGTTAGATTGTCAAATGAGTCGAGTTAAAAGTTTAAACTGTACGACTCGGGCAGCAGTTGGTTCATCATCGCACTGGAGAATTGCACCCTCACTGCATGAGGGATACTGTTCGACACCCTCAAGGTCACATTGGATGGAGATGCATTTATTGCCATGGGGTGGGTCATGTTTTCTGGCACTGGGAAAGGTCAGGACTAAAAGGGGAGTTCAAAAAGTTCTCGTGAAATTCCATATGCCATCTATAATTGCTGGACAGATATTTGGGCTGTGGGATAAACGGTTTTTCAAAGTCTTTATTTTTCATTTCAAACATCATTTTCAATCACATTTACTTGTGTGTGCGATTAATACGTGGCCCATTTTCTCATTGGCCAGCAGGATAGCTTACAGGTTCACACACTCGTCTGTGAGCTGTCCAGCCTGGGTTTGAATCTTGGCCCAGTTTCACATGCAGGGTGATATATGAGTGTGTGTGTGTGTGTGCGACGTCCCTCGGATGGACATTAAACTGGAGTGACCGGTATTGCAGCACTCGGTGTTAGTGGATGGAAAGGTCTCTCGATGTATTGCCAGCACCCTGAACAAATTACAAATTGCTGCCCCAACTGACTGCTGGGAATGGAAAGCAAATCACCAAGTATAACTCTTGCCAAGAGACAACGCCGCACCGATGCTCTGCAGGGTTTATGGTACTTTGATGATGATGATGATGATCTGCGTAACACCCGCAAGCTTTCTCACTGTCAATGCATTCGCTTCTTACAGCATCCTACGATGTTAGATCCTGGCGTTCTCATTGTCAATGCATCTTCCTACGATGTTAGATCCTGGCTTTCCCTCTGTCAATGCATCTTCCCACGATGTTAGAACTTGGCTGTCCCCTCTGTCAATGCATCTTCCTACGATGTTAGATCCTGGCGTTCTCACTGTCAATGCATCTTCCTACAATGTTAGATCTTGGCGTTCTCACCATCAATGCATTTTCCTGCAATGCTCGATCTTGGCGTTCTCACCATCAATGCATCTTCCTACGATGTTAGAACTTGGCTTTCCCTCTGTCAATGCATCTTCCCACGATGTTAGAACTTGGCTGTCCCCTCTGTCAATGCATCTTCCTACGATGTTAGATCCTGGCTTTCCCTCTGTCAATGCATCGTCCTACAATGTTAGATCTTGGCGTTCTCACCATCAATGCATTTTCCTGCAATGCTCGATCTTGGCGTTCTCACCATCAATGCATCTTCCTACGATGTTAGAACTTGGCTTTCCCTCTGTCAATGCATCGTCCTACGATGTTAGATCTTGGCGTTCTCACCATCAATGCATCTTCCTGCAATGCTCGATCTTGGCTTTCTCACTGTCAATGCATCTTCCTACGATGTTATATCTTGGCTTTCCCTCTGTCAATGCATCTTCCTACGATGTTATATCTTGGCTTTCCCTCTGTCAATGCATCTTCCTACGATGTTAGAACTTGGCTTTCCCTCTGTCAATGCATCTTCCTACGATGTTAGATCTTGGCGTTCTCACTGTCAATGCATCTTCCTACGATGTTAGAACTTGGCTTTCCCTCTGTCAATGCACCGTCCTACGATGTTAGATCTTGGCGTTCTCACCATCAATGCATCTTCCTGCAATGCTCGATCTTGGCGTTCTCACCATCAATGCATCTTCCTGCAATGCTCGATCTTGGCTTTCTCACTGTCAATGCATCTTCCTACGATGTTAGATCTTGGCCTTCCCTCTGTCAATGCATCTTCCTACGATGTTATATCTTGGCTTTCCCTCTGTCAATGCATCTTCCTACGATGTTAGAACTTGGCTTTCCCTCTGTCAATGCATCTTCCTACGATGTTAGATCTTGGCCTTCCCTCTGTCAATGCATCTTCCTACGATGTTAGATCTTGGCTTTCCCTCTGTCAATGCATCTTCCTACGATGTTAGAACTTGGCTTTCCCTCTGTCAATGTATCTTCCTACGATGTTAGATCTTGGCTTGCCCTCTGGATCACCACAAAACCCAACGATCCATATAAATGGGCATCAACGCAACCTATTAAATGATCAACTAAAAGTCTCCGTTAACATTCTGACAAAGTGAGATGGTGGGGTGAAGGAAGATCTTAAAAGTGAGGTGGTTAATTGATAGAAGTGCACTACAGTGAGGACGTGGGTTTATGGAGAATCACCACAGTGAGGTGGTGGAGTGGTGGATTATAAACAAAGTGTAATTTTGAAGTGAGAGCAACCTCCCAAAGTGAGGTAATTGTGAAAACAGTGTACAGAATTAAAATGGATCATAAGAGTGAGAGTGGGTTCAAATGTGGCTAACTGACGCAAGGCAGTGGATATAACAGAAACTTCCCAAAGCAATGTGGGTGAGGGAAAAGGGGGGGACCAGGCGAAGGTGAATATCCAGGGTGACCTGTGATGGTGAGATGAGGAGGTAGCAAAATTCAGAAGAGTCATAAATGATCAGGTGGAAGAAGGCAAGCAGGTTGATAAGAGAGCAACAACAAAGATGATTATCTTTCAATCTCTATACATATTTGCATTGCAGCATTCCAGATTTTTAAAGCTAAGGTATTGGAAATATGCAGCCAAGCCACAATGCACAGAAAAGAAAAAACAATGGCATAGTCTCTTTAATAGAAAGATATTTTACTTTGAATATATGTCAATAATGATTACTTCTGAACAATGGCATGATGGTACAATATCACAAGAGTAACTGCATTGCCCACAAAC
Organism: Myxine glutinosa; assembly: GCF_964187855.1. Lineage (NCBI taxonomy): Eukaryota > Metazoa > Chordata > Myxini > Myxiniformes > Myxinidae > Myxine > Myxine glutinosa. The sequence continues at coordinate 140,846,765 of NC_136264.1, forward strand.
AGAAATTAGCATACCAATCACATGTAAGTGAAATCTTCCTTCACACAGATCAAACAAAGTACAATGTTAGATTTTTTTGGCCAGAAAACTACATACCATACAAGAGTGAATATTGCGCAGGATTACTCCAATCACCACATTGAAACAACAACCGGCCTCTTGAAATTATAAGCAATCGGGATTAATGAGCAATAAACGAACTTTAACAGCGGTTGTTTTTCGTCTGATGGTTCAACAATGTCAAGGAAATGATAAAGTTCAAACACCAGCATAAAAGCTCAGTAAACATTGGAATAAACACGGTTTATTTGACAACATGGCGAAGGCAAACAGAGACATGCAGCAACAGGAAGCGCATGGGAGCACAGCATCTTTAGTGAGCAGCTCATCTGGCTTACTGGCAAACGCTTAATGTATGGCAATATCCCCATCGGACTCAAATGTTTTTTGAAGATATTTGCTTTTGGCGGAAGTAACATGACTAACAATAGGCTCAGATTATTTTGACGCTTCTTAGCCATAAAAGAAGCAGCACAGCAATGATCTATACTTCTCCACTAAGGAAGGAAGATATATGTATATGTTTAACAGGCTCAAGACACCTGGTGTAATGAATAGCTGACAACACACTATTGGCATTCAATATGAGTTTGGGTTTAGTGCAAGCTAGACACTAACCAATGTTCCAATTACGAGATCTAAAATGGAAAATAAAAAGATGGCAAACTTACAAAAGAAAAACATTTTGGCAGAATCAGACCATCACATTGTCCCTCACCAAGCCCATCAAAACAAAGATTGTAAATATCCTCACCACCAATTCCCCACTCCATTCCCGTGCATCATATCCCATTTTAATTTCAAATCCCAATGTTACTCATAGGCAATGAAAACAAAAAACAACAGGAGCAGGGAAGACAATCAAGTCTAGTTTAGGCCTACAATGGCCTGCAAGATGCGCTTGTAGTCCCCACTAGTGTCACCTTCAATCATCTTGTGCAGAGTCTTCTGATACTTGTCTAAGAAGGCCTTCTTTATCTGCATCAAGTCAATCTGTGAAGCGTAATGAGGAATGGGAAGAGCACAGGATAGCAAGACAATATATATGGAATCAGACAAAGTTCCCATTGCTACCTCCATCACTCAATGTGGATGGAGGTTGTGTTTTCACCCCTGTTTCTTTGTTTGTCTGTCTGTTTGTGAACAGGATATCTCAAAAAGTTGTGGACGGATTCAGACGAAATTTGTTGAAGATGTTGGGTGTGTAACAAGGACGAAATTATTAGATTTTAGTGAATCCCAGATCCGATAATGTTTTAAGTGATTCTACACTATTGAGAGGTAGGCCTAAAACCGATATAAAACACGATAGCTCAAAAGGTTATGGACGGATTCGGATGAAGCTTGGTAGACAGGTTGGGTGTGTGACAAGGACGGATCAATTTTATTAGATTTTGGTGAAGAAAAAGAAAAAGAGAAAAAAAGAAGAAGAAAGAAAGATTAGATTTTGCTGCGTCTTTCCGTCCATCCGCCTCTGCGGCTTTCCGTCCATCCGCCTCTGCGGCTTTCCGTCCATCCGCCTCTGCGGCTTTCCGTCCATCCGCCTCTGCGGCTTTCCGTCCATCCGCCTCTGCGGCTTTCCGTCCATCCGCCTCTGCGGCTTTCCGTCCATCCGCCTCTGCGGCTTTCCGTCCATCCGCCTCTTTTTTTTTGTTGTTGTATACAGAATCGAGGCTCGTGTAAGAACTAAAAATCCGCCATAAAAATCCATCCGCCTCTGTGTCTTTCTGTCCATCCGCCTCTGCATCTTTTGGTCCATCCATCTGTGCCTTTCCATCCATCCATCTGTTTTCCTGTCCATCTGTCTCTCTCTTTTTCTACTAATGGATGTATCTTACCAATAAAAAAGTAAAGAATTCAAAACAAAACCTTAAAAGTCAATTTCAATTGAAAAACATAAAAAGAAATGTGAGTGAATGTGTCTGGCTGTGCCACAGCATGAGAAAATAACCAAGCTCAATTGTAATTGTGGAGCTCAGGAAACTAACCAGGCCCAGCCATACCCAAGTGGTGAGAATTTGACTGGGCCCAGCCAGCAATCAATGACAAGCCTGGCTTTGTAGAGCCAGAAAAAGTGATGAGTCCTTGTTTCAACATACCTCACTGCGTGATACCACAATACGGATGAGGGTGGAGTCATTTGTACCAGCTCCCTTCATAGCTTTCCACAATTTTTCAGCAAAGAATGTAGGCCGGCTTCGCACACACTGTACTGCAAGATTCAAACAAAACACAAACACATTAGCCAAACAACATCAGCCGTTATGCAAGTACAGACACATGCTTAGATTCAAAATTTGTCTTTGTCTATATATTTTCTTGCTTGTCTGTTCTGATTATTTTGAGGTCCATGCTCTAGCATGAGCCATCAGTTTTATCAATAACTAGAACAATGCGACTGTGTCGCCAATATGCCTCCGCATAGTCCCATAACGGGTAGATGCCATCACTCTGCATATGTATGGGTTGGGGGTCATGTTTGTGAAGTTTCGTGTTGATCGGATAAGGTTCGTTTTTCTATCCAAGATGGTTGCCAAACCACGTGACCTATGACATCATCATTTTGAAACTATATGCAATAGTGCTGTTAGATATTTGTAAAATTTCGCATCGAAAGGGTGAGCGGTTTCAGAGATATAATTATTTAATATTTTCCTTCAATCCAATATGGCTGCCAAACCATGTGACCTATGATGTCATAAATTTAATATTTCAATACAAATGGGTCATAGATCATGTGCATGCAATTTCAGATTTTTAGGACAAGGAATTCAATTAAAACATTTTTGGCTGGTATACCACTTCACCTATGATTCTTCGCCATTGAGAGATAGGGCCAAAACGATACACAGTACGACATTTCAAAAAGCTATGAATGGCTTCGGACGGACAGGTTGGGTGTGTGCAAGGACGAATCGATTCAATTTTGGTTCAGGTCTGGATCCAGATCCAGTTCAGGTCCGTGAACTATCTTCTTGTTTTGCACCTTCAGCGGGAATATTTTAAACACGTTTAATTTGTGGAAATTTCACCACGTACATACATTTTGGACACCATTTATCTGCACTGTATTACTCAGTGGCTCATTATTCATGTTTTAAAATGCCATAATGTAAAGGATAAGCTGGATGGAAAATTGTCAGCACAATTACAAAACTGGATACCTACGCACAATTAATAGTAATACAATGCAAGAGAAACAAAACAAAAATCTCGATCCTGAGTATCAGTGGGATACAAAAGGTATGGAGGTATGCGCTCTACTGAGTGCCGTTCTAGTTTAGTATGGTTTGGTATAAAAAATATAACCACCTTTAGAGGCCATTTTTCCCCGCAAAGCGGGGGTTGGCCTTTTTCGGGAACCGTGGTTGTTGTTGTTTTTCGGTCCCCTTTTTGAAGCTCTTTTTTAAAAAGCTTTTTGAAGCTTTGGTAAAAGTAAATAAATAAAACAAACCCGCTCAGCAGTCCTGATTTTATGAAGGTTTTATTTGGGCGGTGTGTCATGGACCGCTGCTTCAATCGCTCCCAAAAAAGCAGGCATTTCCTCTGCATGGGTTTGTAATCAAGACGTACCTTTATTTAGACCACATAATAGAAGACACATTGTTCAGTCTTCAAATGTACACCAGAAGCCTGAAACCTAAGACCTGAAGCCAATAAGTAGCGACCAAAATGCCGATTGCCAGGTTACAATTGTGGGTGGAGTCAGGCCAGCTGTCCAACCAATGGGCGAAAGAGAGAAACAGATGGAGAAATCCAGCTACTTTAATATATAGCTTACAGAGTCCCATCCAATTTAGTCAGAATCAGGACAAAATATTTTGGGAATGAAATGCAAACGGGCAGAAATAAACCTAATATTGCAAACCTAATATGCAACCTATGCAAACCTAATATTGCAAACCTAATATTGCAAACCTAATATTGCAAACCTAATATGCAACCTATGCAAACCTAATATTGCAAACCTAATATTGCAAACCTAATATGCAACCTATGCAAACCTAATATTGCAAACCTAATATGCAACCTATGCAAACCTAATATTGCAGACTTTTTGTGATCATAACAATAAGACTAAAGTTATGCAAGGGGTCAATAATAACATCCACAAGGAAACTACTGTGGTGATTAAAGTCCCGTTTGGCATGACCACATCAGGTTTGGGGTAAATGAACAGCATAATGACATTTGCCACAACATGACCAAGTGCAAGTGGGACAAAGTGACCAATGATCACCCCCGAAAGCCTACTGCTGTTATGCATGACAACTCATTGCAGAGCTGCAACAACCACTGAACACAGTCCTGATTTAATAACATTTCACATGCGCATTATTGGTTGTTTACATTACTCTGGTGTAAATCAATAGTTGAAAACCATGACTCAGCAGGCCAGCAGCCGCAGGGCCATTACGATTAATATTACCAACTAGCCGAAACCCGTGGAACATCCACGGAAGGGAGGATGTGGTGTATGGACAGAGTGTACCATTATGGATGGCATAGGGGAGCGCTCATGGGATCTTCTTCTTCCGTTAAGCTCCAATTTGTTCTCTTTAAGTTAAGTCCAATCAGTCCTCTCTGCTCAAAGTGCTCAGGCCATGCCTTCCCGCTCTCATACTTTTATTGCCGTTCGGTGTAGAAAGAGATTGACATATCGTTCGTCTGTTTCAGCTCGTTATCTTTAAGCTTCCTTACGTCTCGCCACCTGTTACACCTCTCCGAGTTACGAGGATTTATGCAATGCACCCCGAGTATCGCAACGTCACTCCATTGAACTTTATTAAAATGACGATAAAGACGTTTCCTTATATATCCTAATTTAAAATGTTCAAGGGACTAAAAGACCATTTGGTTCACACCACCCATGTTCATACCACTCGACTGTCCAATCAGCGGACGGCTCGCTTCGCCTTCGCCCAGCAGACGCCAATACGATGGCGTCGTAAGATGGAGTCGTATCGGCAGTAAATCGGATGCTTTTGGGCCCCAACGTCGGCGAATTAAGATTTTTCGAGTATGGCTGTACGTGATAAACAAAGAGTGCGGTTCGTAGATCGTAAATCCATTAGTGCCGTGGGCATCGGGTCACTGGGTGCGGCATAAAAGGGATAACAAAGTCGAGTCCTTACGGTATTATTATATAGATGTTACCATTCAAAATAAATATATTGGATACACAAACATTGTCTTAACCATTGACCAGTGTATCTCATACTTTGGAATTGCCGGGAAAAAAAAATCAGGGGGAAAAAAACAATAGGCCGAGACAGAACTCGTTGGTATCTCAAATTTTTCCTCTTTAAAGTCCTTTGATATAAATATATATTTTAAAATATTTGTTTAAAGTCACAATTCCAGAATGTTTCAACATCATAAATCTAGCCTCTTAAATCCATCAATTAAATGAGAGAACAAAACTAGAACACATCCTTAGCTTTGCTTCATGCACGGTATTATAAATCATCAAAAGCAAGTTAATTATAATTACTGCACATCTTTCTTTTATAAAGAAAAATTAAAGTCTTCTTTCAAAAAAAACAGACGACACAAAAAGATTAATAGCAAATGCCTTGTTATGTTTTGGATTCTTCTCACCAAACATGTTATAATAATCACAAGATAAATTATTTCATGGTTAAAGCTTTCATGGCAACTTTTCTGATAACTGTGTAAGCAAAAAAGGGGTTTATTGTACAATGTACAATTTCTGACTTCAATGTTGTTCGCAATTACAGGACCAACGTTCTTATCAAGTCCATTATGTCCAGAGCAAACGACTTAAACAACCAAAATAATAACAAAAAACTCCCCTAATTTCTTCTTTCAAACATAGCACATGGCTGCGGGTATCATCACTTGCTGGGGGCAAAACTGTGCCCCTTGCAGGTTAGAGCAGGAATTTGGAATTTGAGCACGGTGCAGGCCAAAGCTCGCCTACTCTTCGCAAAGGACATTGTGAGATATTTAACATCCACCAACTAACGTTGGCAGACAGGACGCCCAGTTCAACGTCCATCAGAGGTACGGTACACGATGATAAATGAGCCGGCCTGTGAAACATCAGGATGACAGTCTGTAGCTCGGTCGGGATTCAAACCCAGGCTTTACAGTTAAGAGGTGAGTGAGCGTACCTCTTCGCTATCCTGCCAGCCTGCTTCCCTTACCAGCTACAGTAAAATTATTTTAACAAGAAGAAGAAAAGAACCATCTCCAGAGGCCATTTTTCCTTGCAGAGCGGGGGTTGGCCTTTTTTGGGCGCTGTGGTCCCCTTTTTTGAAGCAATGTTTTATGGCTGGATGCCCTTCCTGCCGCTAACCCTGTTAGTCGCCTCTTGCGACACACAGGGAATTACCAGTGACTGGTACTCAATTTGCCGACCTCGGAAGGATAACAGGCTGAGTGAACCCCTCTGGCGTTAATTCAGCGATGACCGGGATTCGAACCCAGGATCCTAGGATCCCAAGCCGGCACCCTAACCGCTAAGCTCACACCAGGCTTAAAATTATTTTAACAAGATGCAAAATTATTTGTGCAGGATGTTATAAAAACAGAGTCCAAGATTTGTTGACAAAGGTTAAATGGGCACCACAAGCCATTTTGTATTAGAGATCATGGATATTCACGCACTTCCAGAAGGCCTTGCACCAAGGGTCATTTTCAGCAACTCTGAGCTTGATTGGAAAGCAAAGAAACTTCAGCATTCTGTAAACACGTAGCCAGGCCTACCTTGTAAAAACACATCACAGTCACTTTGCCCACTTTGAACAGAAAACCCGGACATTTGTAAAACACACCCACCTCTCCCCTCATGGTATTTTCTGCTGGTGTCCAGTGTTGCTGACCAGAGATCAAAAATAATTCATAAGCGTCGCACATGAGGTGCATACAATAAACGTGGTAGCATATGACACATCGCCCTTGCAAGGCGCTGAAAAAGGGCACGCAGTGGATCACGTAGGGAATGCAATCAATGCTTCTACATGAAGATATCTCGAGGCGAAAATTGGGGTTTTCACCTTGCCTGCGTTCGTGCAGAATTCCAGTATGCCCTGCTAAACTAGACCGATTCTCCATTTCTGCACGAACCCAGTGTAGAGGGAGAATGGATACAAGATTGGGGTGAAAAACGGGGAGGAGGAGGTGGCTGGCCAGGGAGGGCTCATAATGTGGTTTGACACGAGGATTTTACATTGAAACTTTGCAATATGATTTTCGACATCAAGCCAGCTGTTCCGCAATCCTCTCGGATAACGGCGTCGTCCCCAGGCTGCTGCCCCATCTGCAGATCACCCACGTTCCATACACATGCTCCCTTCATTTCCATTTTCATTCAATACTGTTTCAATTATGACCTTTCTCATACTTTTAATCTTTGATACAGCTTCTGCTGGAAAGCTTACTGGAACGTTCCGGCAGAGATAATTTGACAGTAAGCTCAAAAGTTCTGTTGCAATCATTTATAATCAGGAGCAGATCCAGGCGGTCTTCCACTGTTTTCCGGAAGATGCTCAGATTTTTAAAACCGAGTTTCCCTGTCTCTAATTATTATTTTTTTGTATACAAGATCGAGGCTCGTGAAAAAGCTAACATTAATCACAAAAAAAATAAAACGGCAACATAAAATATATAATAAGGGGAGCGGTAGACAAGATGGGGAGAGAGAGGGAAGCACACACACAAGCACAACATTTGAGAGCAGGGACATCGGGAGATCTGGGGAAGGGAGAGGGCTTGGGGGAGGATGCACGGGAGGGGGGAGGGGGGGGGGGCTGGAGAAGTATAAAACACAAGGACACTTTTTTTTTTTGCTTATTAATATATTTAATAATAGGCTTGTTATTAATATATATTTATTATAATATTAATATATTAATAATAACTAATTGGTTGACGAGTTATCAAGTGACCACTATATTCGTCATGTGTGTGCGTCTGTCTGTGTATGTGTCTGTGTGTGTGTCTGTCTGTCCGCAGCATAACTACCCGATGATATCATCTGATCTTGATGAAACTGGGGTGGGAGGTTGATATCATGATCTGGTTGTGTCCTGCCTAGAGTGGGCGTATTGCGCCCATTGTGGGCGGAGCCACGCCCGAAAAAGATGTCTTTTTAGGGGGTAATCGAGTTCAAGCTACATCTTCTCCGAGGGGTTTGGTGGAATCTAACAGGGGTTTCGGTATTTGTTTAGGCCAATGTCATGTGTCTAGCCCCACGGAGCTCGATTTTTCATTTTCGCCCCAAGGTCAAAAAATTTAGAAAAGTCGATTTTTGATGGTTTTATTACATTTTTCGCTTCCTGATAGGGTGAAATGTCGTACATGATCTTATATTATCACATACATCATGAAATATAAATTTTCAAACAAATTTCAGAATCTTCGACCTTTGAAGGTCACAAAGGTCAAATTTTCAAAGGTGTCGGAATCGAACCGAATTTTCGGTATTGTGTAGCTAACTAACCTCATAACTGATTATACATAATTTTCTATCACATTTGAAGGTCAGTAACCTTCGTTTTGACATTTCAAGGTCACAAAGGTCAAATTTTCAAAGCTGTTGGAATCGAACCGAATTTTCGAAATCGAACCGAAGAATACCGCTCGCTCGTGAACCATCGTCGTCTCCTGACTTGTTTATTATAATATTAATAATAACTAATTATTACTATAATTAGTTTTGCAGCAGCTTCTACACAGTAAACAAATTGACCAGGTGGATCACAATGTTTGAGGTGAATGGCCTTCTTCGAGTACAAAGGGAAACCAACACAATTACTTTTTCTCTATTCAACTATGTTCACACCTTGTAATTTTTGCATGTGTCAGTGGTCTCAAAATGTGAATGTGCACTGCAAAAGGCAATTGACCTGGCTATGCCAGAAATAATGTCACCAACATCCCTCCCCAAAACTAAAAATGGCGGTTATGAAGAGAAAATGGTGAAGGTGGGTGGTTTGAGTCTTCGGAAGTGCTGTAAAAGCGGTCTGAAGGTTGGTGTTTTATCCTCCGAATTATTACCCCCGCACGGGTGAAGCAAAAGGTGGTGTTAAGCAATTGCTTCACTTAGTCTGCCTGTCTGTCTGTCTGTCTGTCTGTCTAGAGACATCAGTCTATGATGGAGAAATAACTTCATGTCTATGTAGTTACATTTTGAATACTGTTCAACATGAACTTGCATCTTAGCAGTACTTTGGCTGTGAAATTGGCAAATTGTACGGAATCTCATCCCGATCGCACATGCGCAGAGGAGCAAGGTAACAGTATTACACTGTCTGCCTTTCCTTCAGCCAAACAAAATTGAAAATCATTGCAAACAGGAAACGTAATGTTTTGAGGGACATCAAAAAAGACACAAACAATAGCCACGAAGAACTAATTTAATCTGTGAAATAAGGTGGTTTAAAAGACCGGCATCAATGGCGGTAAATTTCCAAAATAAGTGTTTTTTTTCCACGACAGCCTTTAAAACCTTTCTTTTATTTAGATTGAATTACAGTATATACCTGAATACTCTAGAACATGCATGTGCACGATGATACAGTCTGGCACCACACCTTGCTCTTCAAACACTCTGCCAATGGCATTCAAGGTCACCTCCACACATGGCTTACCGATTTCCTCTACTCTCGTATCCAACGTGTGACTTTCAATGGGACCCTCTCATCTCCGCTCCCTGTCAAGGCCTGAGCGCCCAAAGGCAGTGTCTTAGGACCCAGTCCTATCTTCATCTGTATACATATTTTCAAGTGTTTGTGTGATTGTACGGTATTCTTTCATGGCCGTACAGTAGGACTTAGAAGCCACAAATTTTGGGAGTAGGCACTTCAGAATCTGGGCATGGTTTAACGCTACCACAAGGTCGCCTTGAGGTCCGTTTTGCGGCCACTAAAGACCACTAGAAGGCGATATCGGGATGTCGGGTCAGGCAGTGCTGCTGCCAGCCCACAGGCAAAAGGTAACCACCATGAGACCAATAACTTCATAGCTTTTCAATATCCAACACATTCAGAAACCACCGTGCTGGGAAAAGCTCACCGAGCCAGGCAGCGCTGGGTTCTCCCTCCCCTCCCCAACACCATACCAAGCAGTGCCAGGTAGCCACTGCTAGTCAATTATATTTTCCACTCTTGTGAAAATACTCTTTATGTCTTTTCTGATGACTCCACCCTCTACTGTTGTATCCCTCATCATTCAGATAGGAAATGCCACGCCAGAGGCATCTGTATGTATGTATACCGAACATCTATGACCACGTGAACTAGTGTTCGGCCATTAAATTGGGTCGTTCCACGATTGGATGTAGCAATAGATGTTGGCCTGAATTAGGCTAGATAACCAACATAGAAAAATAAAGTCCAAAACTAAACTTGATAATGATGCTGTTATAGTAGTAGCTGTTGGCCTAACATACTATGGTAGAAATGCAAGGCTACATCAGCAACATAAAAATTTTAAATTAAAGACTAAACTTCTTTGCTTCAACATCTAAAAATCTACATGTGATCTTAAACAGAACAAGACAGGCTAAATGGGCTTGTGTTATTCGAGTGCTTTACGGCAAGAATGAGAAAGAGCAATCAGAGATTGTAGACCATCACCAGGACTTGTTTTGTGTGGCAAATAAATGAAAGGATATACGAAATGAAATGTCATTGAATACAAATGAAAGGTCTAAAAGGGTCTGAAGGGTTGAAAGTGTCTTTTTTATTTTGTCTTTTTTCTTTTGTATACAAGATCGAGGCTCGTGTAAGAGCTAACATTAATGACAAAAACAACAACAAATGGACACATAAGACATAATAAAGGGAGCAGGAGACAAGATGGGGAGAGAGGGGGAAGCAGACAAGCACAACATATGAGAGCAGGGACATCGGGAGATCTGTGGGAGGGAGAGGGCTTGGGGGGAGGAGGCATGGGAAGGGGGGTGGGGGGTGGGAGAGGTAAAAACCACACGGACACAGCTAGGACTTCCAGGAAAGAAGTCGGTATTTCAGAAAAGTGGATCTGGAGTGAATTAACGGGGGTAGAAAAGATCAAGGGTTTGGATGGGGGAAGATGATGATGAAGATGGTGGTGAACAGCTGTTTTAAAGACTTGGAGAGAGGAGTTGGATTGAAGAGAGTGAGGGAGTTTGTTACAGAGGTGGGGGAAAAGAGGAATGAAAGAGTGAAGGTGAGCAGAGGGTCTTGATTTTGGCAGTTTCACCAGAAGAGGGTTGCTGGCAGATCTTGTGTGACCTGTAGGAGTATTTGGGGGACAGAGCACAGACAGAGCTGGGGGAACTAGGCCGGAGAGGAGTCGGTAAAAGACAGAAAGACCACCAACCTTCCTGCGGTGAGTAAGTGAAAGGCCCTCGGAGTTAGCTTCATCGCGGGAGATTCCAATGATTCTGAAACCTTTGGTTTCAACAGCGTGAAGCCGAGCTCGGTGTGACGCAGGAGCATCAGCACAGAGGGGAGAGCAATATTCCATTGAGCTGCGGATGAAAGTCTTGTATGTGGTGAGGAGCTCAGGTGTGTCAAGGAAGGACTTCGCACAACGGAGGATGCCGTGTCGGCGACTGGCTTTGGAGGCCAGCTTGAAAATGTGGTTTTCCCAGGAAAGATCATGGCAGATTGTGAGACACAAGAGCTTGAGTGACAGAACTTATTGGAGAGGATTGTTGAGAAAGTAGATGGGAAGGTTGCCAGTTTGTCTTTTTGGAGAGACATAGTGAGAGTGTGAGATTTGTCAGGATTGAAAGACATGTTCCACTTGTTTGACCAGTCTGTGATTTTGTCCAGGTCTGCAGAGAGTGAGGAGGCTGCAGACTGCCGATCTTCGGGATGAGGTATGGAGCGGCAGAGAGTGGAGTCATCAGCAAAGAGATAAAGAGGCTTTTCCAGAGAGTCAGAGAGATCATTGATGAAGACCAGAAAAAGCACAGGGCCCAGAACTCTACCTTGGGGAACTCCAGCCATAACAGGAAGGGGAGATGAGAGAAATCCATTCAGGGCCCTCCATTGACTACGACCAAAGAGGAGGTCCGCAAGACATGCTTGGAGATTTCCATGGATATCATAGGAGGAGAGCTTGGTGAGCAGAGCAGGGTGCCAGTCCGTATTGAAGGCACGTGATATGTCAAGGGAGAGAGCTCTCATTTCCTGTTTGACATTGAGGACTTCCATCCATTGATGAGACAGCAGAAGCAGCATATCCAGAGTAGAGTGACCTGGTCTGAATCCAAATTGATGATCAGAGATCACGCCATTGGAGAAGAGGAAGGATTTGATATCCAAAGCAATGATGGATTCCATGACTTTGCTGATAATTGGGAGCAGGCTGATTGGTCTGTAGTTGCAAGGATCTGTTTTTGCACATTTTTTGTGAAAAGCGGTCATGTTGGTTGATTTCCAAGCTGATGGCAGATGACCTTGAGCAAAATAGAGGGTGAAGAGAACAGAGAGAGGGTGTGAAAGAGTGGCAGAGCAGGATTTTAGGACCCGTGGGCTGATGCCGTCTGGTCCAGTTGCAGAATGAGAGTCGAGGATTGACAGAAACTTCTCCACCTTGTCAGGAGAGAAGGACACAGAGTCCAGGAGCAGCTGGGTACGACTGGGTACGGTGGGTACAGAGAGAGACAGGTTTGAGACACAATATTTTGAGGCAAACACAGAGTTGAGGCATTCAGCTTTTTCACGTGCAGAGTCAGCTGTGTAGCCGTTTGAGGTGAGGGAGGAGATGGAGGGGGAACAAACACCAGAAACAGATTTGACAAGGCGCCACCAGGATTTGGAAGAGGGAGACAGATTTGAGAGTTCGGTCTTGAGAGAGGAGAGATATTGTTTCCTGGCTCTCCTGAGGGTAGATACACACTTGTTCTGAGCTTTGTGGAAGGAAATGAGATTTCCTTCCATTGGATTTGCCTTCCAGGAGGTGAAGGCTCGTTGTTTCAGAAATCTTAAAAGGTCTAAGGGGTCTAAAGGGTGTAATTCAACATGAAAAGAGTCTGAATTGTCTAAAGGGGTCTAAAGAGTCTTAAATGTTAAAGAAGAGTCTCAAGGTCAAAGGGTATTAAAAGGTCTGAAAGGAGCGACAGTCGAAAGGTCTGAAAAGGGTCTAAAAGGTAGAAAGGGGTCTAAAGTGTGTAAAAGGTGTAAATATATGTATAAAGGGGTGTAAAGGTCGAAAAGGTATGTTCCAATGGTACGTAATTAATAGACATAGTTAGGCACAATAATCCATAATTAATAGATGCACTTATGGTCCAACTCACGTTCCAATGCTACATAATTAATAGGTGTACTCACGTACCATTATTACCATGTACCATTCGCATCATCATTAGTATAATTATCATTATCATAATCAATATTGTCATTATTATCATTATTGTCATTATCGTTGTCATTATCATTATACATAATTACATTCCTTCATTAATCCATCCTTATTTCACTCATTCATTTTTTCAAGATTTTCAACCTGGAATTCCTGGATCCACCCTGGATTATAGAATATCATATATAAAGGAATGCCTGGAGATTTCACAAAGCTGTCTGCCCACTTGATTTAATCGAAGATTCCTGACAAATAATGAGAGCATTGTTTGTTGGTTGCATAATTATTTATCGAATTATTTATTTATCGAAGATTCCTAATCCTTCCGATTTTTACCTTGGAATTGTTTACATATAAATTTATACATCTGCAAAATAATGTACAGATATTCCAGTTCTGGCTGACAATGCATTATGTTTTTGGTGTAGTCTAGTAGTTGTAGTAGTAGTTGTTTATTTACATGGCACCTTTTGCCAATGGATACAATGTGCACAAAATCGTAATCATAACAAGACATCATTTTGGAATAAGGAATGAATGAAATGAGCATAAATTACACAAAGTTTCCTGGAGTAAGTTGGCCTGTTGGGCATTTCCATACGAATACAATCCTCCTGATGCTGTGATGGCGTGCTCAAAAGCCTCAAATCCAATATCCTGTACATATTTGTCCAATGTACTAATGCCGTTGTCTCATCAGAAATAAGATATTTGCAAAAGCTCTTATTTGATCCTCAGATTATCGCATCAGAAAAAAAGACGACCGAAGGTGGATTGAGGTTATGTTTTCACCCGTCTCTCTGTCTGTGAACAGAATATCTCAAGAAGTTGTGGTTGGATTCGGACGAAATTTGGTGGACAGTTTGGGTGTGTGACAAGGATGAAATGATTAGATTTTAGTGAAGATCCAGATCAGGATACTATAAAAATTTTAAGTGATTGTTCACCATTGTGAGATGGGGGAAGAAAACGATATATAACATGATATCTCAAAGTTATGAAGATTCGGATCCAGATCCGATAATTTTTTATGTGATTCTTCATCATTGAGTGACCGAGCTAAAACCGATATATAGCAAGATATCTCAAAGTTATGGACGGATTCGGACCAAAACTAAGTGGATAGAGGTTGGATGTGTGACAAAGATGAATTGATTAAATTTTGGTGAAGATTCGGATCCAGATCCGATAATTTTTTTGTGATTCTTCATCCTTGAGTGACCGAGCTAAAACCGATATATAGCAAGATATCTCAAAGTTATGGATGGATTCGGACCAAAACTAGGAGGACAAGTTGCTTTGGTGATGAGAACAAGACAATTAGATTTTGGTTCAGGTCCGAATCCAGATCCGGCCTATCAGTGGGATACAAAACATAAACTGTTCAGCCTGGTGGGGCTTTGCACTCTCCCCAGTGCAATTCTCGTTTCAACTGTTGCCATCGTTTTTTCAACCTTCCACAATTAACGAGATCTTGCCCATAGACTCTCATGTCATGCTCTGTGTTTGCTGCGGCTGTTTATTGTTTTGTTTAGTTTGCTGTTTATTTTTGTTAATATAATTTCGAGAACTGAAAGCTGTCCTAAATTTGTTTCATACAATGACAGATGTGTTACACATGAGAAAAACTGTGTTGTTTCTCAAAGAGAAAATGTTTCGGCAGATGAATGGGGATTCATCGGTGAATCAAAAGGTACAAGAACCAGGCAGAGCCAAACATCGCCGTGTGCTCCCATGACTTCTACACTTGAAGCGTTTCCTCCCGGTTTAAACAAAGATTTGGACCTACAGTGAGTGTGTCGTGATGGTGTGAGTCTAGATGTAGCAATACATCACATATTTACTCTGCCTGTAGGCATGGCTTCCTATGTTATAAATATGCTGACAACCATCAAAATGCTGTGTGGGCTACAAGGGAAACCCTTTGGAAATTATCAACAATGACTTTTTTTTTCCTTCTTGCTGCACCCACCTTCAGCCTGTATCACACTGAGTCTCAAATGTCTTCCCAAAAGATCACTTTGACAGATGCACCACCAGATGGAAAGTGTGGCACATAGTGCAAGTGCGAGTTAGTGACGACCATTAGTCCGACACGTCAGCATCGATCACAACTATGCAAATGAGCATACGTGTACATCCTCACCGAAAACAACCTTGGAAAGTGGCTTTAGTAAGTGATAAAAGTTCCATTTTGAAAAGAAGAACACAATCAACATTCGTTTTGTGTCAATAATAAAATCGGTTGTGGCAAAAATTGTCAAAAAACAGAGCAATTTAACTTTATGAACATGAAATTGCAAATTTGTACAATATGCAAAATACAAAAATGGTCCAAACTTAATGGTACTCTTTGTTTTGAGTTATGCTGCCAAACAAACAAATTCTGATCAAAATAATGTTTTTTTTTAAACTAAGGAGTCATACATATCTCAGATAAACTTTAGAAACATGGTTTTATTTTGGAGGAAGATGATAAAGGGTTTGAAAATAATTCAGTCTGTGACAAACTTGTTTGTGGGTCACTAAGTTGGGGCCATCTTTGGTTCCTGCATGTTCATGTCCACAAAGTTCAATTCCCCTGTTTTTTATAATCACGTTTCATTATTTTTCGTGTAGTCCATTCATCAAATGTGGTAAAGCCCAAAGAGTGGCTGTATCCACTGATCAAAATTGCACCGAACAGACTCCAAAGATGCACAAAAACGAACGTCAATACACACACACACACACACACACACACACACACACACACACACACACACACACACACACACACACACACACACACACACACACACACACACACACACACACACACACACACACCCCAAAATAATTGTACATTGTTAACTGAAGGTTCCAATAATTAAAAAGACGTTAACAGCATAAATAAATGCTTTTCCAGCTAACAGTAAATTTTACACCAAGACAAGTTTGAATGACTTGCAACATGACATTACTTGTTTGCTAAACAAATTTGCAAAACTAGTGAGGTACCCGTGCGTGCCAGAAGCAAACAGACAATGCAGAAACGGCGAATGTTAAAGCATGAAACCAATAAATTCCACATTCCTGTAGCACCTTCAGTCGCACGTCAGACATGGACAGCAAGTTCGTGAAGGACTTCCATGAAAAACGTACCCGTTCGCAAACAAACAGGTACGTGTGTTCCATACCCAGTCAATGGTGAATCTGCATATGGCGACCCGCGACTTTCATGTTTAAAAAGCAGAAACCATCACGGCATTTCATCATTCACTTGAACTCGATATCTCTTTTTTCATTCCAAACAGCATAACTCCAATCACAAATATACATTAATATAATAAACTTTTAACAACATTCGTGACATAAACAAATATTTAAATCCTGATGTGAAGTTCCATACGGTTGGGTGAATTCAATTACAAATTCAAAATCGTAATTGTATTCACTCAATTCCAATCACTAGGGCATGCCCGTACTATATATATATCTAAAATTATATCCCCCCCCCCTCTATTTACATGAAATGGTTTGGTCCAAAGCGAACGGCTTGCGAGTACGGTGACAATCCCCCCCCTCTATTTACATGAAATGGTTTGGTCCAAAGCGAACGGCTTGCGGAGTTTGGTAAAGAAATCGCCATAGCATGCACAAACGCGCAGGAAAGCGAAAGAATCGCAAATTAGTTTTTATTAGTTTTAAAACATAGTTTAACGCCAACATAGCGCCAACATAGTTGTGAAATAAATGAATACGCTCTCAAATGTGCCGTCCGAGGCAGAGTCTGTTCGCCACGTTCGGCACACGTGATAGCTCGCTGCTCTCTGATTGGTTGAATCGTTTTTTGGACATAGCTCGGTAACTACTTGTCCGATTAATTTCAAACCTTGAAAAGGCACATCCTCGGGTCCCCAGCAATATACCTGGCAAGTTGCAAGTATATCGGACCCGTGGTTGTCGAGAAACAGCGGTCACAGACAAACAAACACACACACAGACACACACACACACACACACACAGATTACTGGAATTATAGATAGACTAGGGCATTGCCCGTACGTGGGTGCCCGTTCCTTGCCAAAAAAAAAAAAAAACGCTACCCGTACGCTCTACCCCGCCCGTACGCCCGTAAACAAAAAAAACAACGCTCTTCGCTTCCGCCCTTCGCTCTGACTGAATTGGGAAAAATAATGCGCATAAGAAAACGAATTACGAACCGTAATGGCGGTCAGCTCGTAACGCGCTCACATCGGCCACGCCTACGCAACAAAGCGTTCTGTGATTGGCTGCCGGAAGTGAAGTCTTCACTGTCCGGAAGTTCGCAAATCGTCGCAGTTACGATGAATCGTTTTAATTTAATCGCAGTTTGAATTCGTTTTAAAACATAGTTTAACGGCAACATAGTTTTCCAACGTGAAATAAATGAATACGCTCTCAAATGTGCCGTCCGAGGCAGAGTCTGATCGCCACGTTCGGCACACGTGATAGCTCGCTGCTCTCTGATTGGTTGAAGCGTTTTTTGGACATAGCTCGGTAAGTACTTCTCCGATTAATTTAAAACCTTGAAAAGGCACATCCTCGGGTCCCCAGCAATATACCTGGCAAGTTTAAAGTATATCGGACCCGTGGTTGTCGAGAAACAGCGGTCACAGACAAACAAACGTACAAACGTACAAACAAACAGAGATTACTGGAATTATAGATAGATGAATTGATACTTTAACAAAATGATTAACACGAATAACGTTTAACGATTTAACATTACGATTGAATGACGGTTGTATTGGGATATTATCAAACTCGCGCATTGCCGTCATCTGTCCACGTCCGCATTCGCTGCAGGTTCATAATTCTCATCAAAATCTAAACAGTATTTGTAGAATTTCAATAAAAGCCACATCACTGTTCATATCGGTAAATATTATTCCATAGTGTTTTGAAAAACTGGAAAATTGGGAAAAAATTGCAAAAACAATATAGCCTATTTTACTCCAAAGGGTCCCAGAAATACGCACCCAAAATATCGTTGCGATCGGTTCAGCCGTTTTTGCGGTACCTGTGAACGGACAGACAGACGGACGGACGGACGGACATTTGGTGAATTATAGTAAGATGAGGTGTTTGTAGGATTTTGGAGTCATTTTCCCAGAACTTGATGAACAATGAGGCTTTAACAAAAGCAGGAATATCCAAACAACTCGTCAGAACGTGACTCAGCCATTCATCTATAATACTCGTAGCATCCCAAATTCAATTTCTGCACACACTGTGCGTGTGCTGTCTCACCTTAGTATGTCCACAGAAAATAAATAGGTGTAACCATACTATAATTTGAGGTGTGTGTGTGTGTGTGTGTGCGATTCACTCCTGAATGAGTTGAAACCAGGTGGTTGTATTCGGGGTGTGCATATGGGTGGTGTTGCTTTAGGACGTTAAAAACAATCCATAGTCCTGGTGGTTTAGGATAAGGGGATGACCCCAATTCTCCCTATGTGAACATGTATGGCACAGCACTGCTCCTGGTGGGAGCGTGTATTGCAAGCCATACTAAAATAATTCTGGGGGAATTAATCCATCATTAAGGATGGGTTCTTTGCGAGTGCCATAAATATGAACGGCCATACCTAAAGGGCTGAATGCTTTTCCTTTAGGCTTACGTTTTACATGACTACACACATGTAATATGGCGAGTGAACCTGCATCAGAATAAATTCACTCAATAAATAAAATATGATGTACAGCCTTTCGTTTCATTTAGCCTGGTAAACAATCGTGGGTAGTTTCAAAGAATAGAGTTATGAACCTTATGTAAAAGCTGACATTCCAGTGGGGTATTAAAAGATAAATGATGTGAAAATAGACGAGAAACTCAAAGGTACTGAGGGAAGAATGCACTCACTAATGCTAAGATATTTCTCTTCGACGAGGTCATGGTTGTTTTGTGATTTGATGTACTATAACAAACAAGTACAAAAAGTTTTAATTAAAACAAAAGCCGCGTCGATGTTACACAATGCCGAGATGCAGCTGTGCCTATAACGTCGATGTTATAAGCACATTCCTATTGATTCGATTACTTGATGTTATTTTTGTGCAAAGTGAAAATATATCTCGGCAATTTCCCATGTGTGGCGACGAATTTTTAATATATCTCGGCATTTTCCCGTCTGTTATTTCAGGCGGTGTATGACTGACCATGCCGCGATTGAAAAAAATATATATCTCGGCAATTTCCCGTATGTGGCGACACGTGAACGAAGCTATGCTCCTCTCTCCACATTATTGTGACGACGTATAAATTAAATATTTCATCGTGACGATTGTCATCAAATGGACGAATTTTTAATATATCTCGGCATTTTCCCGTCTGTTATTTCGGGCGGTGTATGACTGAGCATACCGCGATTTAAACAAAATATATATATCTCGGCATTTTCCCGTCTCTTATTTCGGGCGGTGTATGACTGAGCATGCCGCGATTTAAAAAAAAAAAATGTCAATGGACTTGAAGTTACAGGCCTTTGAGAATTCATTTCGTTCTATAAAGGGCAACTTTCATCGGATTTTCTTCCCGTTTTTTTTCAACCGAGTCTAAAACTATGTTGGCGACTGTGAAAAATGAAATGATATATCGAATTTGATTTGAAAGAAAACTGTGTGAGAGGAAGACACCACGGGCCTACAAAACAGGCCTCAAAGCTATGCGAGTTAATAAAATGGTGGATATTTGTTTATATGAAGGCTCTCCCAGAATGGGTGGAGCTATGGTTCCCAGAATGGGTGGAGCTTTGAGGTTTTGTCTTCTCCGCAAGAACAAGAAGAAGAAGAAGAAGAAGAAGAGGTGGTAACAACAACAACAGCAGCGTGCACTCTATGAGCAGCGTCTGTGACGCGGCTAAAAATTGTAGAAGTGAAATAATTCTGTGCACGCATGTTCCCCGTAATATGCAGACATGGCAAATTTCTTCTATTCTGTTCATTCACTTATTACGACTTGCAGTTTTAGTTTCTAATGCAGTATTCGTTTATTTGTGCCTGCTTATTCTTTTGATGTGATTCCTGTCTCACATGCCGAAAGGCCAGGAGGGAGAGGTGGAAATCAATCCAAAGTTGTTCGAGCAATGTATCGGTAAGCATTGTGGTATGGGTGACATCTCTACCGTCTTAGTTAAACTTGGAATAAATATTTAAACTGTTAAAGAGAAAAACGTTGCTCAAGATCTTCTTCTTAAGTCGACTCTAAGGCCAAACTCGGATGTCATTGATCCTCAGCTTCCAGTGTTGATCAAGCATTGGTGTGTGCAGTTTCTCTGTCTCCAGGTCTGTATCCTTCTTCAACGTGTTCATGTAGTTGAGCTGGTCTTCGGCGCTTTCACCTTCCGGGTTTAGATGTCCTGAGCATAAGATTGGGAAAGAGGCTCCTTTTGTGGTGGTGGCAGTGACCAGAAACTCTGAGACATCTTCTTCTAATTTTAACCAATGGTTTTGGAAGAGAACCACAGAGCTCTTTATTTGTCCTAAGTTCATAACGCTGAACATTGAAAGCAGAACGAAGAAGTCGAGTATCGCATCCATCAAGTCCCTTCTCTTGGGTCACAGTGAGGGTACCTTAATCACTTCCAAATAGCATGACCGACTCAACTGTTGCCATGAACAGTCGTTCCTTGATACGCTGAGAGTGTCAACATACTGTACATATTTTTCAAAACATGTTGCAAGCTCTCCATGCGGCAGATTTCCTTTGTTTCATATCCTGAGCAGTTGTTATCCAAGGAACTAAGATACAGTACTTGAAGTCATTGACTGTCTCAAGTTTTATTCCATCTTGGATATGATTGAGACCTCTCTCGACTGGTGGAATGCCATCCTTTTAGGTTGATTAGCACCAATTGTTAGCCTTACCGCACTGGCACCTTTTTGACTCTCTCGAGAAGTTCTTGCACTTGCTTAATTTATTCTCACAACAAAACTTTGTCACTGGAAAATTCGAGATCAGCAATAACCTCCAGTTTGACTCTTCTGGTTTCTTCGTTGTAGTTGGAACTCCAATTCCTCCTCCTTGCCCTTGATAGGGTTTCTGAGTGTGCAATCAAGCACGATGACAGTGAGGTAAGGTACAAGGGTGTCTCCCTGTGGTACTCCAGCTAAGATTTCCAAAAGCTGTGTTTCTCCATCGGGTGAGAGTATCTTGGCATAGATGCATCCCTGTACATATATTTGAAATCGCCTTCACAAGTTGATCAGGGATTCTACATGCTGATAGGATCTTCATACAAGAGACAAGAGGGAAAGGGTCGGTCCATGGGGACCAATCGGCACTCTGACCGTGACCGCACTGCCCTGACGAATCCAGGCAGCAGGGAATAATGGGGAAGATTTGGCCCCCGACTTGCATTTGGGGGTACAACCACCACGGAGAGGAACTTCCGATAGTTGCGCAAATGACATGGTTGGGTGAGATGATGTTAAATGTTCTTATGCGTGTATACAAGCAAATGACATTTAATATGCATGTTATGGATTTTGACAACAATAAATTCTACAAGTGATCCTTCAGCAAAACCATTTATTTTTTACATAACAGCAAAAATATGTAATTAAATAGCCCCGAGTAGACTGACTGTCATCTATTGAGGTTGTAGTTCAGACCTCTGCTGATTTGTGGAGACTCGCCCCCCTCCCCCCTTCCCCTGGGAACCCCATGATCCTCTGGGAGGCCCCATTAATCGAAGAATCTAAGACCGAGTGATCCTGCCAAACATCGAGTAGAAGGGCTGCATCGGGTTTCAGAGCAATTGGTTGGTAAATAAGGGACGAGTAGGGGTCCAACGTTTCAGGGGGTAATCCCTCCTGGGAGCCCTTATGATCCCAAATCGAAGCTGGAGCAATTGTGCAGGCCATCGAGTAGAAGGGCTGCATCGGTTTTGAGAGCAATCAGTTGGTAAATCAGGGATGAGTATGGATCCGAAGTTTGGGGGGTAACCCACCCTGGGAGCCCCATGATCCAAAATCGAAAAATTGAAGCCTGGGCGATTATGGGTGTGGGTACTTTCTTGCATTCATGTGTCAAGTTTCAGAACAATCAGCCAGGTGATAAGGGAGGAGTAGCAAAAGTCGCAAAAAGTTAACAGACGGACGGAGAGACATCACACCCATTTTATAAGTTCATCTCTTCGAGAATTGAGATGAGATGACCTAAAAATTATTCATTTTGAGAATTCATCTCCGGTCGGCGTACAGTCCCGGGCAGTCCCCCCTTGGTATATGCCCGAGACATGCACAAACCATTCCCTCACTCCTCTCCATTCTCTTCCCATACTCCCTTGCCATCCTCTCTCTCATCATTCTGACCATTTTCAATACAGCAACCGCACACCCCCAACACGTAGGTAATAAATAGATGGCTCCAATGATAGTTTTGCCACGCTTTACTGTTCACAAAATACATTTAAAGACTCGATTTAAGGTCAGCATCACAATCCATCCAGGGGATATAAGCAACGAAGGATTCAAACTGTTACTGAAAGTCACAAATGTGTGATGCGCAGCTGTAGGAGCAGTCTCTGGGTAGATATAGGTCATTCAACAACATCAAATGGACAAAAGGTGCCAATGTTGTGTTGAAAGACAAAACCATAAAGCCATAGAAATGGCGAATTTTTAAGCAATGAAAAATTGGCACAACATGCTTATTCATGAGCCAACATCATGAGTTATACTTTAATATCCATGTATCCCTAGTCCATGATCTCCTCAGACTTCATTCCAATTTCCTGCACAGCAAACATTTGTTAATGTAAATAATTGTCCAATTACCAAAATGTACTTTCATCTGGTTTTGAATCAATTTGCTTTTTTTATGGACCATCCTATGATTCTGTCGATGTGAAAGACGTTTTCAACATCCATGGCATTATTAAACACACCGACAGGAAATGGTGGGTTCAGGAGGAGACCAATCTTTATTTACGGATGCACACAGCAATGGTCCTAATCTATGAATAGAGAAGCAGAAATTAGAAAAGGTTAACATATGGGATGAAGGATACAGCCAGACAAGAAAACATAAGGCAGGAAGATGGTCATATGATTCCCAAATACCAAGAGCATCTGCGAAATCCCAGCAGGTCTACTGTAATTGGAAGCTGCTAGGCCCAAGTGCTTTCGACTTGTCAAGCCTCATCCTGTTATTGCCACACAAAATGCTTGAGTCTTTGCTTTCTAACCATCTATTTCCACTTCCTTCTGCTTTACTACCGTGTCCACTCCTCGTTCATATCTACATGTTACATGCTGCTCCTTCATTTTCTCCGGCTTCAACCAAAACTAATAACAATTTAAGTCTTTTAAGGATCTCTGATGCAGTTCGTGCTGGCTGTGCACAATTCTGCAACCGCCGATAATCCAATGCTGTTAGTTTGAAAGAATCAATCCTCGTCACAAAGCTAAGCTCTGAGCAAACGACACAGGGATGAACGAAAGTACGGGCCACGGGACCATTACAGACATACTCTCAGTCTCAGCAGAAATCATCACACGGGGCCAAACCCCACCAATCCAAGGAAATACAAGCATTGTGGCTACAGACAAATTGCCTTTCCCGGGACATATCCTCACAAATCTCTTGAAATGCGAGCATGGCATCTCCAAACAAATCGCCTTATAATTGGCCTTGGTACCACCTAATGGCTTCCACCCACTAGTTCAACTCAAAGTCTTGGGCACTTAAGAACTGATCCAGAAAACAGTCTCCTGCTTTCCCCAAACATCCATTCTCCTCCTCCGTCCCCGTCCCCCCCCCCCTCACCCCTAACCCAAAAGCCAAAATACGCACATGTAAAGCAGCAAGTAATATGAAACACAACTGACGTAGCATCAGATAAACCCAGCAAATGATTTTTTCACCTATTTTAATCATTTATTTCTGTAAAAAAAAAAACAACTTTTAAAAGCCTCGTCATAGGCAAACTTATGTGATTTTCTTCAAATAAAAGTTTTCTTTATTCATCCACACCCAGCACAAGTCCTTTGTAAGTTTGTTTATATGTTGCCCATCAATACATTTGTAATCAAAAGGATTCAATGTACCAGAAACATTTCCCAAGGAATATAAGAACTAGAACGGCACTCTTTGACGTTGCGATGTCGACCGATATGCCTCAACCCACATTATTACATGATCATACTTGTACCACGTTTGATTTAAATCCCTTCAGCTGTTCTAAAGTAGCACATTTTCACCTGACATGACTTTTAATGCAGAAACCTAATCGGTCATCTTTTCTAATTATATACCTACACGTACCAATTTTGGTCAAAATCCCATCACTGGTTCACAAGTTAGAGCAGAAGCAAAGGTTTTACCTAATGGGTCCTCCGCCCTTTGACCTTTGACCTCTTGACCCTGTAATCCAATCAGTTCACCAATGCATCATGATGCATACTTGTACCAAGTTTCACAGTTTCTTTTCTTTTCTTTTTTTTGGGATTCAAGATCGAGGCTCGTGTAAGAGCTAACAATAATGACAACAAAACAAACGGACACATAAGACAAAATAAAGGGAGTGGGAGACAAGATCGGGAGAGAGGGAGAAGCACACAAGTACAACATTTGAGAGCAGGGACATCGGGAGATCTGTGGGAGGGAGAGGGCTTGGGGGGAGGAGGCGTGGGTAGGGGGGTGGGGGTGGGAGAGGTTAAAAAAACACATGGACACAGCGAGGAATTCCAGGAAAGAAGTCGGGAATTTCAGAAAAATGGATCTGGGGTGACTTCACGGGGGTAGAATAGATCAAAGTTTTGGATGGGGTACTTACTTTTTCCACATGCGAAATTTGCATTTATGTGTATTTAAATTATACAATTGACTACAAAATGTAAATGTTTCATGATATTTGTTATATTATATCACCTTTATCTATCAATATTGTTGAAATGAAGATCAAATAGCTGTATGTTGAAATATGTTGAAAAAGTCAAAACTTTACATGGGGTGTACTTACTTTTTCATGTGACTGCAGAGAGGATTTTCCAGAGAGTCAGAGAGATCATTGATGAAGACCAGAAAAAAGCACAGGGCCCAGAACACTGCCTTGGGGAACTCCCCAAGCCTGAACAGGAAGGGGAGAATAGAGAAATACATTCAGGGCCACACGTTGACTACAACCAGAGAGGAAGTCCGCAAGCCATGCGTAGAGATTTCCATGGATACCATAGGAGGAGAGCTTGGTGAGCAGAGCAGGGTGCCAGACCGTATCAAAGGCACGTGATATGTCAAGGGAGACAGCTCTAATTTCCTGTTTGACATTGAGGACCTCCATCCATTGTTGAGACAGCAGAAGCAACATGTCCAGAGTAGAATGACCTGCTCTGAATCCAAATTGATGATCAGAGATCAAGCCATTGGAGAAGAGGAAGGATTTGATATCCGAAGCAATGATGGATTCCATGACTTTGTAGATAATTGGGAGCAGGCTGATTCGTCTGTAGTTGCAAGGATCTGTTTTTGCACCTTTTTTGTTTAAAGCTGTCATGTTGGTTGATTTCCAAGCTGATGGCAGCTGACCTTGAGCAAAAGAGAGGGTGAAGAGCACAGAGAGAAGGTGTTGAGGCATTCAGCTTTTTCAGGCAAGTTGTTTCAGGGCAACTGCCTCACCACAAGATTCCATGTTCCATGGACGGGAGGGAAGGGTATGGCAACTGAAGACGGGATGGGATAAATCTGTGCGTGAGAGAGAGAGAGCAGTTTACTTTGGAAGAATTCCCAGAATGAGTTGATGTGAGAGGCAGTAGAGATGGGAGACCAAGCAGCCATAAATCATCTGGACTGAAGACCGTGCCAGTTGGCCTGAATGAAATGCCAGACTCGTCGACGCTGAGGAGGCTCTCTGAGAATGATCAGAGAGATGTCCACTTTAACAAGCATATGGTCAGATGAACCGATTGGAGCAGAAGAAGAACAGCAGACATTTGCAGGGAAGTTAGTCATAACCAAGTCTCGAAGAGAAGATGCTCCATTGACTGAGATCCGAGTCGG
Source organism: Myxine glutinosa (assembly GCF_964187855.1). NCBI lineage: Eukaryota > Metazoa > Chordata > Myxini > Myxiniformes > Myxinidae > Myxine > Myxine glutinosa. Next base: position 140,873,176 of record NC_136264.1, read on the forward strand.
GAAATTGACAGATTGTGTCAGTCCCAGAGAGTCATAGAAGTCCTTTGCTAAGGTGCCATGGCTGGTGAGAGAGGTACCCACACCCAGCCAGCTGGCATGGTGACAATTGAAATCACCACATATGAGGAAGAGAGAGTTGGGATGGGTAGATAGAAGTTGGTCCATATTATCAGACAGCGAGATGTAGATGGAGTCATCACTGTTTGGTGTACGGTACAACACACATATGAACAAAAGGTGGGAGCGAAGGGGATGCCGTAGCCAGAGGTACTCCTGGGGTGAGGTGGAGAGAGGGCAGTGCGGTGAGAGTGAAGAAGAGAGTTTTTGATGAAGATAGCAACACCACCTCCAGGACGAGGCTCAGGTCTATCATACCGGAGGAGGGAGTAACCAGGGAGAGATATTAAGGAATCAGAGACATCTTGAAGGAGGAAAGTTTCTGTTAAGCAGATTAAGTCTGGTTTGTCAGAAGCAACCTGTATGGAGAGATCAATCAGGTTTGAGCAAAGACCCCGGATGTTTGAGGTCCATACTTTTAAGGAAGGGAAAGGGGGAGCATCGGATACAGGACAGGAGAGGGGAAGGGTAGGGTAAGATGAGGTAGAGAAGGAGGAGGTAGGGAGAGCAGTTGATAGTGTGTCAGAGATTTCAGAATAGCTAGGAGAAAGGGAAGGATGAGG